>NC_091954.1:86956038-87116038 GCF_031021105.1 Erythrolamprus reginae | reverse complement strand
TCTGGATGGATCTGGTGCTCTGTTATTGGCTGCAGAGGCCTTCAGGAAAACCTTGCAGGCTGCAGAAGAAATGGTTCAAGGTGTGGGAGGCTTGACTGCAACTGTCCAAAGCTGAAGAAATTCCTGAAGACCTCTGACAGTGAAAAGGAGGCTGGGGGTGAGCACATAAGTGAATTTCTGGTTGGGCTGTTTTTTGATATACCCAGGCTTCAGGAGGCTTTTCTGAAGCCTAGGGAGAGCAGAAATGGGCAAAAAGAAGGCCAAAAATCAGCTGGCCAGTGTGTACATGCTTGCTGGAGCTGACATAAGGCAATATCTTGTGTGCCTTCAGATATGGCTCTGAGTGCCACCTGTGGCACACATACCACAGGTTTGCCATCACCGATCTAGACTGCTTCTGTTGAATTGTCAGGAAGACTAGGTGATGCAAACAGCAAGCTTTATTTTCAGCACCAAACAGTGGCATGACAGCTCCCTTTTATAGTGCAACTGTCATGTTCTTAACCAATAGCAGGACTTCCTTTACCCTCTTGCCATCTTCCTGCATCTGACCCAATCAGATTCAAGCAGCAACTGGTGTGGTTGTAATAGCGAGGACTTACCACCCTTCGCCCCTTGGCTGGTGCATGCATAATGCATGAGGTAGGCGGGCGGAGTAGGTTCCACCCTGAGCATCTCAGGTGAGGGCTGGCAGCTGAGGAGGGAGGTTCCACAGTTGAGAGCATGCAAGCCATCTCAACCAATTGGAATATGAGTCTACAAGGGTTAAGAATATCTGGCTGTTGAAGGGACCAGCAAGATAAAAAAGAATGCGAGACCAAGGGACCTTAGAATCTTCCAATCCAATATAGGCCCAGCTGGCGGGGCTGGCCTGGATTGTTGAAAAACGTCACAGATACCCAACCCTCGACCTGAGTCTGTCCATTTTAGGCAACCAGGCATAGTGGTTCCTCAGCTTTTCAATCAGGGTTTCCCAAGAAAGTAGGTAGAATGGCTGTGGGGCTGTGAGAGTTCAAGCAGTTGTGAATATTTCACACCTGCAGAAACTGAGGAAATAGCCCAGCTTTCAGAATCCTGACCACTCAGTAAAATCATTAGCCCGGAGAATGCACTCAAAATGAGTGAGGTACTCATCCTAAGTCTTGGGGAAGGTCTCAAAGGGAGCAAACACAGGCAAGGAAGCCATCCTGAAAAGAAGTGTTTATTCACAGGGTTATTTTCCTGTGAGGCTTCAGCACTATCTTTTTGCCCGGCTGTGACAGATCATCTTGTGATTCAGTTCGAGTGACTATCTCTAGCGGACCAGCTTCAAGCAAGAGGTTTCAGCTCTGAAACCTTCATCGTGAGTATTGAATTGTCAGGTAAGCTGCAGCTGACAGGAATGAGGCAGACTATGTAATTTGAACAGCGAGCTTTATTTTCAGCACTAAACAGCAAGAACAGGGAACAGCGGCTTGACAGCTCCCTTTTATAGTGGAGCTGTCAAGTGCTTAAGCAACAGCAGAGCTTCCTTTTCCCGCTTGCTGCCTGCCGGGGTCTGAGCCAATCAGATTCAAGTAGCAGCTGACACAATCATAATTAGCAGATTCCTCAGCAGACCTGATGGCTCAGTGGCTAGAGGGCAGTATTGTAGTCAAACTCTGCAAACTGTACAGTCTAGAGTTCAATCTTGATGGTGCTCAGCCTTCCATTCTTCTGAGGTTGGTAAAAGAACAGTATATTCAGAATATATTGAGTTGATTCAGAATAAAATGAGTACCTAGATTATTGGGGGCAATATGCCAACATTGTAGCTACTCTGGTCAGTGTGGCAACATCTTTTTTTTTAATTTTGGGGGGTGTTTTGCATCTTGCGCCTGCATGGAAGCAAAATCTTGCAAGGAGATGCTCGTGTATGTGCAATTTCGGCAATTTTTTGCTTCTGTGCATGTGTGGAAGTAAAAAATTGGCAAAATCGTGTGCGTAACAAGGTCCCCTCACAAGAGTTTGGTGTTTTTTCATTTCCTGCACATGCGCAGAAGCAAAATTGTGCAATGGGATGCATGTGCATGCATGAGCATAACTAGCACATGCAAACGTGAATCTTCATGATGTGCATGCAGTGTATCAGTAGGCAGGTGACCTTGGTGTGCTGTAAAGCACAATGGGGCTTTTTATAAGACTAAGTGTTATTACTATTTTAGTGTAGGACGCACTGATTGAATTCCAATAAGTTTGAAAGGGAGGGTCCCTTCTGAACTGCTTGCTCTACCCACATTCCTGCTGTGGCCGAAGTTGCCTTTTAGCTGACCCTGGGCTGCATCTCTTGCTCTTTCCCCCAAGGTCATTTTTACATAACATTACTGGTACCTTCTGGTATGGTTACTCTAGGACAAAGTTCATTATCCAACTCCACAGAAGATGATTTGGGTTAGAGAATGTATTCAAGGATGTGAAGTTTTCCTCCCACTAGGCACTAGAACAGTGATGGCAAACCTATGGCAAGTGTGCCACAGATGGCCCACAAAGCCATATCTACTGGCACACCAGCCTTTGTCCTAGCTGAGCTACAGCACGCATGTGCACTCCAGCCAGCTGATTTTTGGCTCATGTGGAGGCTCTGGGAGGGCATTTTCAGCCTCTTCAACCGGGCCCCCCGGAAGTTGGGAAACAGGGGAGCAGGGGAGTGGGAGGGGTCATACACACATGCATGGGGCGAGGCAACACAGGAGGGCGTGCATGCAGGGGCATTGAACTATAAATGTGGGCACTCATGCTTACACAATAGCACACATGAGTGCGCTTTCGGTACCCAAGGTAAAAAACATTCACCATCACTGCACTACAACATGATTACTTGGGCTGGTTGGCAGTTTACCAAATATGATATTAATTTGTTAAAAAAGAAGAATCTATCTTCATAATTTTCCTGTATTTATTTTATTTTACGAGAGAGAGAGAGAGATTACAGTATGTGTGTGTGTATATATATATATGTGTCACATGTTTAAGCTGAATTTGAAAATTAAGGGAGACTAGGATAGATCTATTTCGGCCTTATTTTGGCCTCATCAGCTAGCCATACCCACTGGGACTTGAACCTGCAACTTTTGCCTTGTAAGGCAGAGAATTATCCTCTAGGCTACAGTATCCAATCCCTTCAGCTCTGTACCAGGGAAGGGTTACATTTTGTGTCGAATCACCCTGGTATATTGAAGGAACATCACAGCTCCTTTTTTGCCACTCGGCCCAACCCAGGGTCATTTCCAAGGCAGTTAATTTTATTGATAGCCGACAATTCTATCTGTATGTGTCACATGTTTAAGCTGAATTTGAAAATTAAGGGAGACTAGGCTAGATCTATTTCGGCCTTATTTTGGCCTCATCAGCTAGCCATACCCACTGGGACTTGAACCCGCAACCTTTGCCTTGTAAGGCAGAGAATTATCCTCTAGGCTACAGTATCCAATCCCTTCAGCTCTGTACCAGGGAAGGGTTACATTTTGTGTCGAATCACCCTGGTATATTGAAGGAACATCACAGCTCCTTTTTTGCCTCTCGGCCCAACCCAGGGCCATTTCCAAGGCAGTTAATTTTATTGATAGCCGACAATTCTATCTGTATGTGTCACATGTTTAAGCTGAATTTGAAAATTAAGGGAGACTAGGATAGATATATTTCGGCCTTATTTTGGCCTCATCAGCTAGCCATACCCACTGGGACTTGAACCTGCAACCTTTGCCTTGTAAGGCAGAGAATTATCCTCTAGACTACAGTATCCAATCCCTTCATCTCTGTACCAGGGAAGGGTTACATTTTGTGTTGAATCACCCTGGTATATTGAAGGAACATCACAGCTCCTTTTTTGCCTCTCGGCCCAACCCAGGGCCATTTATATATATATATATATATATATATATATATATATATATATATATATATATATTTGTTTTCGTAGATTTTCACGGGTACAGGTATGACGGTCTTGGTATATTCGGGTTTCTTCCCGTGTAGGATTTGGAAATTTCTGGCGACGTTTCGATGAGGTCTCACTCATCATCTTCAGGCTGGTGTTTCTGTCCTTGTTCTCAGGCGAACAATGCGAGACCTTAGCTGCCTTCCTTCTATAAATACTGGTGGCTGGGTGTGGTTTGATGGCTCAGCAATTGCCTGCTGTGTAGAAACTTCCTGGTGAGTCAGAGGGGTAACAATTGGGGTCGTTGTTGTAGCTGAGGTATGCTGATTAGTTAATGGTTGTAGATTAGGCGTGATGTCCTGGGTAGTTAGAACTTGCAGGCTGCTAGATTGCTTTATAATGTGTGTCCTGAGTCTGGTTTCTGTGGCTGGGATATGTTTGAGACACCCCCCAAGAACCAAGACACAGAACAGGACAATGGCATCGCCCTCCTCCCTTATATCAAGGGCACCACAGATAAAATCAGTAAAATTCTCCGCAGACACAACATCAAGACAGCCTTTGGTACAGATAAAAAAAAAATAGCCAACATCTTAAGAAACCCGAAAGACAATATCCAACTTGAAAACCAGGGAGTTTATCAAATACCGTGTAAAAACTGCCCAGCCACATATATTGGACAAACAAACAGGAGAATAAATGCACGTGTTGCAGAACATAAGAATGCATTAAAGAAAAAAGAAAAAACCTCCTCCCTTTTCCAACACTTCAAAACCACAGGACATGAAATTGATTTTGACAGTACCAAATCAATTTCCAAAACAGAACACTACAGCAAAAGAATAATCATGGAAGCCATCGAGATAGAAAAACATCCCCAAAATATGAACAAGCGGGATGATACCTCTCGCTTACCAGACATCTGGAAACCAGCCCTCAAACATATCCCAGCCACAGAAACCAGACTCAGGACACACATTATAAAGCAATCTAGCAGCCTGCAAGTTCTAACTACCCAGGACATCACGCCTAATCTACAACCATTAACTAATCAGCATACCTCAGCTACAACAACGACCCCAATTGTTACCCCTCTGACTCACCAGGAAGTTTCTACACAGCAGGCAATTGCTGAGCCATCAAACCACACCCAGCCACCAGTATTTATAGAAGGAAGGCAGCTAAGGTCTCGCATTGTTCGCCTGAGAACAAGGACAGAAACACCAGCCTGAAGATGATGAGTGAGACCTCATCGAAACGTCGCCAGAAATTTCCAAATCCTACACGGGAAGAAACCCGAATATACCAAGACCGTCATATATATATATATATATATATATATATGTTTTCGTAGATTTTCACGGGTACAGGTATGATGGTCTTGGTATATTCGGGTTTCTTCCCGTGTAGGATTTGGAAATTTCTGGCGACGTTTCGATGAGGTCCCACTCATCATCTTCAGGCTGGTGTTTCTCTCCTTGATCTCAAGGAGTGCTCACTTGAGATCAAGGAGAGAAACACCAGCCTGAAGATGATGAGTGGGACCTCATCGAAACGTCGCCAGAAATTTCCAAATCCTACACGGGAAGAAACCCGAATATACCAAGACCATCATATATATATATATATATATATATATATATATATATATATATATATATATATATATATATATATATATGGGGTTTTTTTAATGTCGGATCACCCTGGTATATTTGAAGGAACATCACAGCTCCTTTTTGCCTCTAGGCCCAACCCAGGGCCACTTCAAGGCAGTTAATTTATTTATAGCCGACAACTATATTCTGTAAAAAAAAACAAAAAAAAACATTTGACATATATATACAGTGATCCCCCGGGTATCGCGACCCCGATCATTGCGAAACGGCTATATCGCGAGTTTTCAACCCGGAAGTAACACCATCTGCACGCATGCGTAGATGGTGGAGTTTGCGTTCCGGCAGATCAGCTGCTGGGCGGCCGAAGGAACGTTCCCTGGGTCTTCCCGCCGGCATGGGGGGCTTCCTAGCACCCCCCAAACCCGGGTTGGGGGCTGGGGGGGTGGTGCTAGGAAGCTCCCATTGTTGGCGGAGACCTTTTAAAACACCCGCCCGGCTTCCAAACTGAGTCCTGAAGCCAAGCGCAGAAGTTCGCCTTTGGCGCTTGGCTTTAGGGCTCAGTTTGGAAGCCGCGCGGGTGTTTTAAAAGGTCTCCGCCAACAATGGGAGCTTCCTAGCACCCCCCCCGAGCCCCCAACCCGGGTTTGGGGGGTGCTAGGAAGCTCCCCATGTTGGCAGCGACGTTTTAAAACACCAGCGCGGCTTCCAAACTGAGCCCTAAAGCCAAGCGCCAAAGGCGAACTTCTGCGCTTGGCTTCAGGACTCAGTTTGGAAGCCGCGCGAGTGTTTTAACAGGTCTCCGCCAACATGGGGAGCTTCCTAGCACCCCCCCCGAGCCCCCAACCCGGGTTTGGGGGGTGCTAGGAAGCTCCCATTGTTGGCGGAGACCTTTTAAAACACTCGCGCGGCTTCCAAACTGAGTCCTGAAGCCAAGCGCCAAAGGCGAACTTCTGCGCTTGGCTTCAGGACTCAGTTTGGAAGCCGCGCGAGTGTTTTAACAGGTCTCCGCCAACATGGGGAGCTTCCTAGCACCCCCCCCAGCCCCCAACCCGGGTTTGGGGGGTGCTAGGAAGCTCCCATTGTTGGCGGAGACCTTTTAAAACACCCGCGCGGCTTCCAAACTGAGTCCTGAAGCCAAGCGCCAAAGGCGAACTTCTGCGCTTGGCTTCAGGACTCAGTTTGGAAGCCGCGCGAGTGTTTTAAAAGGTCTCCGCCAACAATGGGAGCTTCCTAGCACCCCCCAAACCCGGGTTGGGGGCTGGGGGGGGTGCTAGGAAGCTCCCCATGTTGGCAGCAACGTTTTAAAACACCCGCGCGGCTTCCAAACTGAGTCCTGAAGCCAAGCGCCAAAGGCGAACTTCTGCGCTTGGCTTCAGGACTCAGTTTGGAAGCCGCGCGAGTGTTTTAAAAGGTCTCCGCCAACAATGGGAGCTTCCTAGCACCCCCCAAACCCGGGTTGGGGGCTGGGGGGGGTGCTAGGAAGCTCCCCATGTTGGCAGCAACGTTTTAAAACACCCGCGCGGCTTCCAAACTGAGCCCTAAAGCCAAGCGCCAAAGGCGAACTTCTGCGCTTGGCTTCAGGACTCAGTTTGGAAGCCGCGCGAGTGTTTTAACAGGTCTCCGCCAACATGGGGAGCTTCCTAGCACCCCCCCCCGAGCCCCCAACCCGGGTTTGGGGGGTGCTAGGAAGCTCCCATTGTTGGCGGAGACCTTTTAAAACACTCGCGCGGCTTCCAAACTGAGTCCTGAAGCCAAGCGCCAAAGGCGAACTTCTGCGCTTGGCTTCAGGACTCAGTTTGGAAGCCGCGCGAGTGTTTTAACAGGTCTCCGCCAACATGGGGAGCTTCCTAGCACCCCCCCCCCAGCCCCCAACCCGGGTTTGGGGGGTGCTAGGAAGCTCCCATTGTTGGCGGAGACCTTTTAAAACACCCGCGCGGCTTCCAAACTGAGTGCTGAAGCCAAGCGCCAAAGGCGAACTTCTGCGCTTGGCTTCAGGACTCAGTTTGGAAGCCGCGCGAGTGTTTTAAAAGGTCTCCGCCAACAATGGGAGCTTCCTAGCACCCCCCAAACCCGGGTTGGGGGCTGGGGGGGGGTGCTAGGAAGCTCCCCATGTTGGCGGAGACCTGTTAAAACACTCGCGCGGCTTCCAAACTGAGTCCTGAAGCCAAGCGCAGAAGTTCGCCTTTGGCGCTTGGCTTCAGGACTCAGTTTGGAAGCCGCGCGAGTGTTTTAAAAGGTCTCCGCCAACAATGGGATCTTCCTAGCACCCCCCAAACCCGGGTTGGGGGCTCGGGGGGGGGTGCTAGGAAGCTCCCCATGTTGGCGGAGACCTGTTAAAACACTCGCGCGGCTTCCAAACTGAGTCCTGAAGCCAAGCGCAGAAGTTCGCCTTTGGCGCTTGGCTTCAGGACTCAGTTTGGAAGCCGCGCGAGTGTTTTAAAAGGTCTCCGCCAACAATGGGATCTTCCTAGCACCCCCCCAAACCCGGGTTGGGGGCTCGGGGGGGTGCTAGGAAGCTCCCCATGTTGGCGGAGACCTGTTAAAACACTCGCGCGGCTTCCAAACTGAGTCCTGAAGCCAAGCGCAGAAGTTCGCCTTTGGCGCTTGGCTTCAGGACTCAGTTTGGAAGCCGCGTGGGTGTTTTAAAAGGTCTCCGCCAACAATGGGAGCTTCCTAGCACCCCCCAAACCCGGGTTGGGGGCTCGGGGGGGGTGCTAGGAAGCTCCCCATGTTGGCGGAGACCTGTTAAAACACTCGTGCGGCTTCCAAACTGAGTCCTGAAGCCAAGCGCAGAAGTTCGCCTTTGGCGCTTGGCTTTAGGGCTCAGTTTGTAAGCCGCGCGGGTGTTTTAAAACCCCAATCTTCGACTCCTCGCTGCTGCGGCGGAAGTAAAAACACCATCTGCGCATACTTCCGCAGCGCTACTTCGCGAAAACCCGATCATTGCGAGGGCTCCTGGAACGGAACCCTCGCAATGATCGGGGGATCACTGTGTGTATATATATATATATATATATATATATATATGTGTGTGTGTGTGTGTGTGTGTGTGTGTGTGTGTGTGTGTGTGAATGATGAGGCAGCAGCCATCTCGATCACCGGAACATAGAAACTTTAATAAAACCACTTAGCTTTCGTTAGCGTGCTGCTAACTTCGTCAGAGTTTTAAAATGCTGTGGGAGACAAACATCTTTATAAAGCATTACTCAGTCTGCTCATTGCCCATGTCACGGGGCCACACCCTTCCCTCCCCCCTGCGGTAAGCCTAATTGTGGGTTTAATCCTGCTGGCTAAAGGGAGATCTACCTCTTTTGCTCGTGTTTGTTGCCTAGGACGAGGACATGGGTAAAAAAATTGCAAGAGCAGACATGTACCATTATAAAAAGTAACAACGACAATGGGGGGAAGAAAGGAATACCAAACACCTCCGAAGCATTGCCTCACAACTCCACCCCCTCCCTTGGGGAGGGAAAAAGGCAACAGACACGAGTAAAAGCGGCAGGTCTCCCTACAGCCAGCAGGATTAAGCCTCACAATTCCACCCCCTCCCTTGGGGAGGGAAAAAGGCAACAAACACGAGCAAAAGAGGTAGATCTCCCTTTAGCCAGCAGGATTAAACCCACAATTAGGCTTACCGCAGGGGGGAGGGAAGGGTGTGGCCCCGTGACACGGGCAATGAGCAGACTGAGTAATGCTTTATAAAGATGTTTGTCTCCCACGGCATTTTAAAACTCTGACGAAGTTAGCAGCACGCTAACGAAAGCTAAAAAGCAAATAATGCATGCAAACCCATTAGGAAAGAACCAAAAGCTTGGAATTTGGGTGGGAGGAAGAGGAAGAAGAAGAGGGGGAGGACAGTCGCTGCCGAAGGAAGAAGGTGAGATGAGGGGCTTAAAAAAAGAAGAGGGACTCTGAGGCGGCAAGGAGGAGCACATGCCTCCCATACACCCGGCGCGAGGCTGCCTCTCATACATTGTGCCAGAGAGAGAAATGCAGGGGGAATGGCAGGAAACTGGCCAGGCCTTTGTGCCGCTCTCAAATTTCCTGGGAACTTTTTCCGGGCTTGGGTTCTTAAGTAGAAAATGGTTCTTAAGAAGAAGCAAAAAAATCTTGAACACCCGGTTCTTATTTAGAAAAGTTCTTAAGTAGAGGCATTCTTAGATAGAGG
The DNA here is from genome assembly GCF_031021105.1 of Erythrolamprus reginae. Taxonomy (NCBI): domain Eukaryota; kingdom Metazoa; phylum Chordata; class Lepidosauria; order Squamata; family Dipsadidae; genus Erythrolamprus; species Erythrolamprus reginae. The sequence continues at coordinate 87,106,356 of NC_091954.1, read as the reverse complement.
TATCACTGTACATACATACTCATAGAAACATATACATACACACACGGCCACCTGTTTTTAATCACTAAGATGATTCTTCTAATGTTTTTTGGTAATTTCTACACAAAAATCAAATTATGGTGGTTATAAATTTCTTTCTATACTTTGTGTAAACATATCTGGTCTTTGTCTCTCTGCTAGTGTATCTGCTTATTTATTCAATAACACAGGACAAATTATATTCTGGAACATATGTTTTATTTCAAACCCATTTAAATTGGCAGACAGTGCTGATGGCGTGAGAAAAGAGCTTAGATCTCTCAAAACCCCTTGCTGAAAGAAAGAAGTCATATTACAATTTGCTCGAGTATAATTTGCCAACGTCTGAGAACAAAGAGACCTGTTCCAGGAAGTAGCTGTAAATATTCCACAACAATTATGCAATACAAGAAAGAAAAAAAATAATGTTCATTATTGTGCAGCCTTCCTAATACATTCTGTTTCTTGTACAATATTTTTCTCTCGTTTCTTGACATTTGGCAGTAATGATTTAAGAAAAGGAAATTTTCTCCATAGAATAGAATAGAATAGAATAGAATGCAGCTACTACCGTAGCTCTTAATTGATCCAGTTAAGTCTGTTGTGTAAACAAAGCCTCGGTCATTCATTACCACTTTACTAGATACATGTCTTATTGCCACTTTATATGCATTGAAAATTCTTTGACCAGATAAAACTCAGAAAGCAGGTAGGTACACCTGGTTATGTTGGAAGCATTCATGACAGCCCTTATTCTGTGAAGAAAAATTGTAAAGCAGAGGAGTTAAAAGTGAATGGACTCTCTTGTCTCTCTCCATATCATCTCACAGAGGATGCATTCATTCAACATGCTGAAGTTGGTTATTAAATTAATTTATTTTTTTATTTGTACAATGCAGAATAGAATAATAGAATAGAATAGAATAGAATGCAGCTACTACAGTAGTTCTTAATTGATCCAGTTAAGTCTGCTGCGTAAACAAAGCCTCGGTCATTCATTACCACTTTACTAGAGCACAGGCTCTGTTTTATTACTGATATAACATGGCTACTGCACAATTTAGGAAAAGTTAGTAGTTGAAAAAGAGGAAGAAATTGGTAGCAATGAACAGAATAAGAGCAAAGCAATTAAGTATGTTACTGTTGAAGATTAATTGTAATGTTTTAATCATCGTAGGCTTAGAATATTTAGTTGCTTTGAGGCAGCATCAAAAGGTGCTGTCTTTTCATCTGATTTTAGGAAGAGAGGAAAAATTATTATCCAGACAAAGACATGCTAATTTCTCCTCTTTCCATATAGAAAGGAAAAGAAATACATTTGAGTAATCATCACCCATGTCAAATCCCACGCTGTATGCATTTGACTGGTTCGTTTTTAAAAAGTGGTTTGTAGGAAATTTATTTATTTATTTATTTTATTTATTTCATTTATTTATTTATTTATTTGATTTTTATGCCGCCTTTCTTCTTAGACTCAGGGCTGCTTACAACACGTTAGCAATAGCACTTTTTAACAGAGCCAGCCTATTGCCCCCACAATCCGGATCCTCATTTTACCCACCTCGGAAGGATGGAAGGCTGATTCAACCTTGAGCCAGTGATGAGATTTGAACCACTGACCTTCAGATCTACAGTCAGCTTCAGTTGCCTGCAGTACAGCATTCTACCTGCTGCGCCACCCCGGCTCTGTTGTTGTCAAGATGGCATTTTTTTAAAAAAAAATCATTAAAAGCTGTAACTACAGTATAATATCTGCCATATTTTGCGGAGTATAAGATACACCTTTTTACCCCCCAAAAGAGGGTGAAAACTTGAGTGTGTCTTATACACTGAATGTAGCCTCACCTACCCAGCTGCCCTTTGGCCTCTGCTTCCCAGCAGTTTGCTTCCTTGCAGCAAACAGGGAAGAACCTGTTAAGCCAAGCAACTCATTATCAGTTTCCTGACCCTCAGATGACTGGCCACCTGCTAAACTGAAAATGAAAATAGCTTCAAGTTGACAAATGAGGAGGGAGAGGCAGAGGCAGAATTTTATTTTCTTTTGCTAATCAGTTACTGAATCTGGATGCAAGAAGGTAAGTCAATAACTATAAATGTCTGCAGAATGTTCAAATTATAAGACTTATTTTTTAAAGATTGCTTTATTATGGTTCTAGACAATTTTAAAAAATGAAGCTTTTTAAAATAAATGCTTGATCTGAAGACATCCAGTGCTATTGTATCATCTTTTAAATAATAGAGAACAAGGTATACTTCCAGAAAGCCACATCAATTTCAACAGCTCTGTACAAGTACAGTCTGAAATGTAAGTGTCCTCTTTTGTATTAAGATAAAGCAGCTGAGTTATATCCTGATTTAGTCATGTTCAGAGTATTTAAATAATTGGGAGGAGTTAGTGTGATTACATTTAATAAAGCTTTCTAGCATTAATATACTGCCATAATGTACATTTCTCTAATTCTTTGCTATTTCTATGGGTCAGGCACACTTACACAGAAATACAAAGCAGTGTACATGGCATCGGACCAGAATACCTCCGGAACCGCCTTCTACCGCACGAATCCCAGCGGCCGATAAGGTCCCACAGAGTTGGCCTTCTCTGAGTCCCGTTGACTACACAATGCCGTTTGGCAGGCCCCAGGGGAAGAGCCTTCTCTGTGGCGGCCCCGGCCCTCTGTAATCAACTACCCCCAGAGATTAGAACTGCCCCCACCCTCCTTGTCTTTCGCAAATTACTTAAGACCCACCTGTATCGCCAGGCATGGGGGAACTGAGACACCTCCCCCAGGCTTTTATATTTTATGTTTGGTATGCGTGTGCTTCATGGTTTTAAATGATGGCATTTTAGATGTTTTTAATATTAGATTTGTTTCATTGTAATATTGTTTTTTTATTGTTGTGAGCTGCTCCGAGTCTTCGGAGGGGGGCGGCATACAAATCTAATAAATTATTATTATTATTATTATTGTTGTTGTTTTTGTTGTTGTTGTTGTCTGTGCTATTTGCTGATTGAAAATAGTTCGGAAGCAGAGGCTCTTTTTTCTTGTTTTCCCCTCCAAAACTATGGTGCATCTTATATTCTGAAAAGAACAGTATTTGCAATACTGTTTCTCCCAATATTTGCAACTAGAGTTGTAGATTGCAGTGCAGAACAATTGTATCTTTTTGAATGGATAGAAAAGAACAGATCACTTGACCTCAGAGTCCAGAGAGAAAAGGTAATCAGGAAGTTGGAACATTTATTGTACAATCACTTTGTTGATACGTTTCCTGTAAAATTTACGTCAACAGAAGCAGGATGAAGCAAAAGATTATACAAACACAGCTCAAAGCTATACAGATTCCCAGCACTACAAATTGCAAAGATTGCTACTTGGGTATTATTGCAGCCAACCCTTAAGTAAATCGGCTTCACAGGAGGAAGATCATAACACAACAGTGTAACATTAATTCTGGGAATGTAGATATGTCACAAGTGCAAGCGGGCTCGATCGATTTTGAGATCTCTAGAAAACAATGTTCTGCTGCTTTGGATTCTTCCAGTCTCTGGTATACCAAAGCCAAATAAAATCTACCAGGTGTATAACTTACTAGATTTTGCTTATATAGAGGTGTATCATGATTGTGTGACATGTCAACTATGGTTTATAGCCTGAGGTTGGTTTATAGTCCGAGGTGGTAATTTAATAACCGGTTCACCCAGAATCGAGAATGTGAGTGAATTTAAACATGCCTGAGATAAACATATATCCATCCTAAGATAAAATACCAGTATAAGGGCAGACTAGATGGACCTTTTTCTGCCATCAATCTTTTATGTTTCTATGTTTCTATGAGTGTGTGAAATGCTCACTTTGTTTGCGCATTCACCTTGCACACATCTATGCTGCATAAAAAGACATGGCAGCTCACTCATGCACTACATCTATGCATGCGTCAAAAAACACAGTGATATAGGACAGGGTTGCACCCTGGTGGGTGAGCAGGGGCAGACCCATCTGCAGGTCACTACAACTATTATTATTATTATTATTATTATTATTATTAATTATTATTGCCCACAAGATCATATGCTGCAACGTCCTGCCTGTCGGCGACTCCTTCAGCTTCAACCACAACAACACAAGAGCACACAACAGATTTAAACTTAATATTAACCGCTCCAAACTTGACTATAAAAAATATGACTTCAGTAACCGAGTTGTCAAAGCGTGGAACTCATTACCGGACTCCATAGTGTCATCCGCAAACCCCCAACTCTTTACCCTTAGATTATCTACGGTTGACCTATCCAGATTCCTAAGAGGTCAGTAAGGGGCGAGTACAAGTGCACTAGAGTGCCTTCCGTCCCCTGTCCTATTGCTCTCCTATATCTGCTATACCTTTCTTCTATTCCTGTATCTCTTCTTCTATTCTTTCATTGATATGTTCTATTACTATACCTTCTTTTCCATTATTTCTTAGATATATTTTACTAAGAGTATCTCCTCTATAACCTTCATCATGTATTTTACTATGTGTATATAGATATATGCCCACTAAAACCCTCATTGTGTATTGGACTAACTAACTAACTAACTAACTAACTAACTAACTAACTAACTAACTAATTAAATAAACAAACAAACAAACAAACAAACAAACTAGTTCACCCAAATGGGCCCAAACCAGCTGAATCCCACCTCTATTTATAGCCTAAGATGAATGTGAAAGCTAATACAGTATTAATTGTTGGCTCTTTCAGTCTGATGAAATTTCTTTATAGCGGCCACTGGTGGATTTATGTTTCCAGTTTGTCTGTTCCATCTTAGAAAGAATTGTTCATTGAAGAAGAGCAACACTGAGTGCAAAATGAGTACAATCCCTGGCATTTAACAATGAGGCTAATTAGGTGGAAATTTGAATCTGAATATAGGTTCATTTTCTCTTAAAAATAAATATTAGTTAACATACTGTACAGATGCAGTGACAGAAAATTACACAATTAGATAAGAAGGTATAAAAAGTCACTAAGAAGTACAGTCTGTATCAAAAAAATGTTAAATGAAGAATAAGGGAACAAAATAATTTAATTTTGTGGAAAAGATTTTAATACATCACTGTAAGCCAGTGTTTCTCAACGCTGGCAACGTTAAGAAAACTTATACTAAGGTTTATAAATCTTAGAAATGTTAAGACTTAAGCTTTAAAGCTTGTCAAGTTGTAAGCCAACATAAACTTGAAGAACAGTTAATTATTTACTGTCTTGGATTTGGGGTTGGACTAAAATACCTCCAATGCCCCTTTCACTCTATGAGTCTATACATCTATGTCTTCTATGTCAATTTTTTTTCATTTTTTAAATCATCACACAAAATATATGGGTTTTCTGTACTGTTTACTCTTTTTTTCCCCATTCTCTCCCCCCCAACAACAAGAAAATAATCAAAAGCATTATCATGTGGATGTTAACAGGTACTTAACAGATCACAGATGCACTGACTATTGTACAAAGTTCATTGAAGTAAATAAAGTATAAATAAATAAATTATTAAATTAAATAAAGTAAATGAGTGAGTGGCAGAAAGCAGTATTGATATGTTTCCAGACTTTGGGGACAAATCAACTACGCTAACACAAATCACAAAATAGTCTTTTTTCCTCTTCACATAAAGTGAATTCATGGAACAAAATGATCAATTGCAAACTAGTAAATTTCCATAAAGAAAAGCAGGAAAATCTCTGCATATGTTGTTCATGAACACCTTTTTCTGTTTGTCTTTATAGAACAGTCATAGAATGAAGGCACAAAGTTTGGTTTCTACACTATTTCATTCCTGCAGATATTGGGAAATCAATGGTGATTTCATTTTCTTCCTTCCTTGCTTACCCACTAATGTTCCTGTTTTACACAGATCCACCCTTTCAAATTTGTTTATTCATCCCATTTCTATACCACCAAGTTCACCTAAGTGACTCTTGCATCAGAATCTTCTTTTATTACTATAAGGACAAGATAAAAGAACAAATAATCAGTGGAACAACTTGCCTCCGGATGTTATAAAGTTGTAAATGCTCATGCACTTGTTAAGCAGAAGGAAATTTTGGTTTTTCGTTTTATTGTTTAATCGCAGCCACATCCTCTTCCCTTTCATATTCTTGGTGGTCAATCATGATGATGCAAAATGATTTCCCCCCCAGATATTTAATAATTTATTTCTCTTTAAAAATATCTTTGGAATCAGTTTTACACAGCAGAATCTAATGCATAAGAGATAAAGTCTATAAAGTTCATTGGAAATTATGAGAATTACAGTAGAAATTGAGGAAGAACCATTGTTGCTGGTTGTTCTCTCCCCGGGTGCTTGACTGCTTTCATGTCTCCCCAAGCCCTTCTTTTCATTAATCTAGACATACCTAATTTCTGCAACTGTTCTTTATGTTTTAGCCTCTAGTTCCCTAATCATCTTTGTTGCTCTTCTCTGCACTCTTTCGAGAGTCTCAATATCATTTTTGCATCGTGACAACCAAAACTGAATGCAGTATTCCAAGTGTGGCCTTACCAAGGCATTATAAAGTGGTTTTATGTGGTTGTGTTGGCTTAACCCAGTTTGTTGAATAAAATCCAATTATCTAAGGTTGGGAAATGCTAAGGTATAAGGCAGGTCAAAATGGGATAGCAGAAACATGTTCACAAGGCAAATTCTTTGTCTCAAATTAAATGAGTAAGCCACATAAAGAGGTTTACCCTATAGTGCCTGTTGACAGGCCTCTATCAGATTGGGTGAGTAGACCAGATCAGGAAACAAACTTCAGAAGGGGATATAATTATAGAGCCTCACAATTCTGATCACTCTTTATTCCCCCTTATATCCCAACAAATCAGAGAGGAGTCTGAATTTCTTCCAAATATTTCAGTCTTCTTTATCAACTAGTTCTCGCCTGTTGTCTTCTCTGTTTCTGTGAACCACATCAGATGGCACTCAACAAATGAGTCAACATGCATTGAGGAAGACCTGAAATTCTTTCACAGTACTAACATGGAATTCTTGGTGGTTTGCTTCTATATATTCATTATCTAAGTAGATAATTTCATCATTATCTAAGTAGATAATTTCAATAAGTGTGAGATTTATTGCCTTTTGTACATAGTGGTTTTCTCTCCAAGATTTGGTGGGAGTGAGGTTTCCTCCTTGGTGTTTCCTTAACTAGAAATTGCTTTCTGCTTGTTTATGTGTTTATCCCTGCTTATTTGCATATTGACCACCAGAGAATTCTAGTCTTTATATTTCTTCCCTAAATTTTCAATTGTATCTTTTGAATACTTTGTAAATGTGTTTTATCTTTATCAATAACTTGGATTGAAAGAAAATGAACAATCTAAAAATTGAAGGAGAAAACATCAATAACCTGCATTAATTTGATGCTACTAGAACCTAGAATTCTCATTCAAGGCACAATAATCAGCTCACATTATTCCACTTTGGATACATTGCGCAACAACATAGCTTTCTAGCGTGATCTGTAATGTTGCAGAAAGCAAATAGAAAAGAATGATCAGCATCATGATGGATGCATTTAATTCACTGATAATCAATACATAAGTGGAAGACCTAAATGATCAGTAAAATTTATCCTTGAAAAATTATATCTATGTAGTCCCTAAGAACTGACTAGTTGGCATTTAGTAAGTCTTTCAATATGGCTCTCCTTGTTCCCTTTAATATAAATAAAGCTATATTTATATATGGTCCCTTGGTTCAATATTAACTGAAATGCAATAGCGCTTTGTAGGAATAAACAGATTTCAACAAAAGAAATAGTTTGGTGTGTCCCCATATTTTTCTTGCTGACAGGTGTAAATAATTACTAAATCAAAGCACACATAGGCCATGGCAGACTTTATCAAGAGAATTATATAACTTAAGAGAGCTGTGAAGCAGTATATAAGTCTAAGTGCCCTTACTATTGCTATTAATTTATTCATGTTGCTATGTCAAATCCTATATTCTACCCCCTTTTTCTTTCCTTGAATATTGCTTATACAGTATTATCTATGTGACATACACATAATAACATACCGTGTTTCCCCGATAGTAAGACCCCCCCGATTGTAAGACATATGGGGGGTTTCAGGGGGGTCGGCTAAAATAAGCCATACCCCGAAAGTAAGACATATGTCTTACTTTCGGGGAAACACGGTACTAAAAGCGAGGGAGGCGTCGGAGCAGTTCGCGGCGCTGGCGAGGGAGCTTTGTGCCCAGGAGAGTCTCCCAAACCCGGCGCGGATAAGAAGGACTCCTCGGCCGTTCACGCCAAGGACAGGCAGCCCCAGTTCCAGCGCCTCGGCCTGCTCACCCGGCCTCTTGCCCGGCGGGGAGAGCAAAGGCGGCGGCGGGAGTAGCGGAGGTGAGGCGGAAAAGAAAGAAGCGGCGGATAGCTGGCGAGGCGCCGGCTAGAGGGCTGGACCCCGCCACTTTGCCGCCGCTCCCGCCGCCGGCTTTGCTGGGGTCGAACGCCACCTCCTTCCTCTCACCCCCAGTCCAGCGAGAACGAGAGCACCTTCACAGCCCCTCACTCAAGCACACAGCCAGGCTGGGCCAGGGCGCCCTCAGGCTTCTTGGCGCAGGATCCCAAACCGGCGCGTAAAAGCCAGGAGGTCCAAGGGGAACATGAGGGTGGGTGACGGGGGAGAGAGAGAAAGAGAATCTTCGCTCTTCCCGGCTGGGGAGGCTACTGCCGCATTCCCCCGGAGCCTTCCCGACACCGTGTTGCTCGCTGCTGCTGCCGCCGCTGCTGCAAACAGACACCGCGCCACACCACACACGGCGCGCACAAGTGGCGCGCACAACCGGCAAAAAAAGGGAAAGAAGCAGGCGCGGCAGCTCCGGGAATACAGGGAAAGCCGGAATCCCTTCGTTGGACTCGCCCCTGAGGTGCTGCTGCTGTCACTCGGCTTCGCTCGCTCACCCGGGTCCGCCTTTCGTATCCGAGGCAGGGCTCCTCTCCTTGCCGCCACTGCTGCTGCTGCCGCCGCTGCCACCGCTGCTCCTGCTTGGGAACGTGTTTCTACGCGCTACTGCCGAGGAGACGACGCCAACACGAGACGCGGGAGGTGCAGGGTTTGGCCACGTCCAATAGCCCATTGGAAGGTGGGAGGGGGGATGGAGGGGGGTGATTGGAGGGAGAGAAGACGGCGTAGAGGTGGGGGGGTGGAGACCGAAAGGAAAGATTTGGCAGGGGAGGGGGGGGCGACCGCGTCCCTTCCTTTTCCTCGAAGCGTTTGTGTGCTGAAATGCCCTCCCTCTGACTCGCCGAAGCCCGAAGACGAGCCGGCCCCGGTGCCCGGGACAATATAAGGCATACCCCCAAAGTAAGACACAGTGGGGCTTTTGGGGGTAAAAAGAAAGTAAGACACTGCCTTACTATCGGGGAAACATGGTAGCATAGCATAGCATACCATAACAACACAACGCAACAATATAATGAAATCTAAAAAAAAAAAAAACCTATTCATTTTTTTTTAAAAAATATTTTATTCTGAATGCTATACATATCCTAAAGAGGATTCCCACATTTCAGAGAATTTGGCATCACTTTGGCATCACTTTTTCTCAGGTGTCACACTTAATGTAATTTTCTCCCTTTTCTACGAAAGAGGTAGATAATGCTACGTTCAACTTCAGACACTTTATTTTGTCTCAATTATATATGACCTATCTGATTTTTTAATTAAAAAATGTTGTGTGTACAAGCATAAGAAGTTGAAGGCACAAAGAAAACTAGCAGCAACTATCATAATATTTATTTGTAATAGTTTTCACTGGGATAGTTAAGGAACACACTGGAGGATACCTTCTGGTAACTGTTTTTATAGTAGTTATGCCCATTATGGATCTAATTAGTACATAGGCAAAACCCTCATTTTGGAAGTATGCTCCCCTTGGAGCATGGGTATCAAACTCAGGGCATCATGTTGCCATTACATGATGTATTGTGAGATTTTTACCCTTCACAGAGCTGTGGTAGGCATGGCCTACATTTGACACATCCAGCCCAGAGGCTGCAGGTTTGACATCCCTGCCCTAGAGCAGCAGGCCCCCAACCTTTTGGGCACCAGGGACAAACTTGAGATAAGTTTTTCTACAGACAAGAGAAGGCACAGTTTTGTGTTCTGCCTATATCGCACAAATGAGGCTTTGCTGGTTTGCATGGCCTGGTTGCTGGCATGTACCAGCCCACAGACTGGGGGTTAGGGACCCCTGCTTTAGAGATTCAAAATTCAAACATAGGATCTCCACCCAAACTGTTTTTCATACCTTATTCTGCCAGTGGCTAACCGAGAGGAAGAGGAATTATTTTTGTCTTTTCTTGGAAAAGAAGCTGCTGCGGGGAGAGATGATTAGTAAATTTCAAGTCCCTGGATACCAATACTACCTCATGGGAAATCCTGGCACAAGATTGATCAACATGGCACACACTGATCCACCAGGCATCTGAGGACAGAAGAACAAGCATAGCACAAGAGAAGGAGCACTCCGCAAAGCCAAAGCTGCAAATGCTGCAACAACAAACATAAGAAGAACATAAGAAGAGCCATGTTGAATTGGGCCAAAGCCCATCGAGTCCATCATTCTGTGTCACACAGTGGCCCACCAATTGTACATGGGTTCATCAATTGTACATACATTTGAGCAGAAAGAGAAGACAAACACTCCCTTTCTTTTGACTCCCAACAAATGGTGCCCATACGTTTGTCCAACATGTTGCAGAACATTTCATACCCATATGGACTTTACCAGCCACCCACGGACCCATTGTGGTCAGCCCACAACCTGTTAGATATCAAGATCCAACATGGACCAACATAATCAACCATCAATGTTTTAGCAATGCAGCATGAAAAACTACTCTTTCCCATCATTTGGACAATACAAAATACAATTGTTAACTTGACTTTGGTTTGAGTCAGTGGGGAAATCCAATTTTTTTTACTACAGTTCTGTGGGCGTGGCTGGGTGGGTGTGGCAGGGAAAGGATACTGCAAAATCACCATTCCCTTCCCACTCTGGGGCCAGACAGAGGTGGTATCTCCCGGTATTCTGAACTACTCAAAATTTCTATTACCAGTTCTCCAGAACCTGTCAGAACCTGGGTTGAGTGTTCTGTATTTTCAGGCTCTGAAATTTAGAAGTGAAAACTTAATGCATAGGAATTTTAAATCTTATGAAACATGGCTTCAAAGCAACTTTAATTTAATAATTGTGCTGGGATTTCATCTTCCAGAATACTTATAAACAGAACTTCTTATAGAAACATAGAAACATAGAGGACTGACGGCATAAAAAGGCCTCATGGTCCATCTAGTCTGCCCTTATACTATTTCCTGTATTTTATCTTACAATGGATATATGTTTATCCTAGGCATGTTTAAATTCAGTTACTGCGGATTTGCCAACCACGTCTGCTGGAAGTTTGTTCCAAGGATCTACTACTCTTTCAGTGAAATAATATTATAGAGACCTATTTTCAATTGTCACTATTGGACAACACCTTACAAATTAGATTTTTGTAGTTATTTTGTCCCATCCCTTTGCGAAAGCAAATGGATACATTTCAAGAAAGCTACCATAACCAGATACCAAATACAGGTAATTCTCGAGTTACAACACAATTGAGCCCAAAAATTCTGTTGCTAAGTGAAACATTTGTTAAGTTGAATTTTGCCCCATTTCACAACTTTTCTTGCAATAGGTATTAAGTGGTTAGGTCCATGATGACTAACCTTTTTCCCCTCGGGTGCCAAAAGAGTGTGCATGCACGCTATCACACATGTGTGAGTGCCCACATCCATAATTCAATGCCTGGAGGGCGAAAACAGCTTCCACAGCACAACTCCTGGAGGTCCTCTGGAGGCCAGAAACGTCCTGTTTCCCAACTTCTGGTGGGCCCAGTAGGCTTGTATTTCATCCTCCCCAGGCTCCAAAGGCTTCCCTGGAGTCAGGGAAGGGCAAAAACACCCTCCCCCAACCCCTGGAGGCTCTCTGGAAGCCAAAAAAGCCCTCCCAGAGCTTCTGCGTGAGCCAAAAATCAGCTGGCCAGCACACACATGCGCATGAGCTGAGCTAGGGCAATGGCTCGCTTGCCAGCAGATATGGCTCAATGTGCCACCTATGGCACCCGTGCCATAGGTTCACCATCACTGGGTTAGGTATTAACCATCACAGTGGTTAATATGGTTGTTAAGTAAATCTGGCTTCCCCATTGACTTTGCTTATCAGAAAGGTCCCAAAAGATGAACACATGATCCTGGGGCACTGCAACCGTCATAATATGAGTCAGCTGCCAAGGATCTGAATTTTGATCGCATGAGCACTGGGATGCTACAAACAGTCATGTGAAAAATAGGTTCATAAATCACTTTTTTCAGTATCACTGAAACTTCCATCGGTCACTAAATGAACTTTTCTAAGTCAAGAACTGACTGTAGATACTTCTGTATCTGTAGGGTGCCCTTTATTTTGCAATTCAGGTTTAGAGTCCTACTGTCTCCATACATTTTTCTTTCAAAGTTAATATTTGTTTTATTATTTTAAAAGGCTCTTAGAACTATATATATATAATAGGCAACAATATTAAACATGCAAATTTTGAAAGGAAAAATGACAAAAAGAAGGAAAATAAAGAAAATAAGTGAAAAAAGTTAAAAAATGGGGAAGAGAAAGAAAAGTTATAAAGGAGCATATATATCAAACATAAGCATATAGTACAGATTGGATACTGTAACCTAGAGGTTAATTCTCTGGCTTAGGAGGCAAAGGCTGCAAGTTCAATTCCCAGTGAGGGCATGGCTAGCTGATGAGGCCAGAACAAGGCCAAAATAGATCTATCCTAGTCTCCCTTAATTTTCAAATTCAGCAAAAACATGTGACATAAATATATATTATGCCCCCTTCTTCTCTGACCGTTAAATGTTATGTGTGGATGTGATTGAGTAGACTGACTGTTTTTTGCATAATGGGATTTTAGCTTACTGTTTTTAACTATTAGATTTGTAGACATATTGTTTATATTGCATGTTGTGAGCCGCTCCGAGTCTTTGGAGAGGGGTAGCATACAAGTCTAATTAATAATAATAATAATAATAGTTTATATATATATATATATATAATTATATGTATATGTATATATATTATATGTATATTATATATATATATACACACACACATATATTAAAAATTCAGCAAAAACGTGATACATATATATATGCATACATACATACATACATACATACATACATACATTCTGTTGGATCACCCTGTCTCCCTTAATTTTAAATATTCAGCAAAAGCATGTGGGGTGTATATCTATATCTATATATATTTATATATATGTATACCCTCTAAGATTACAGCATAATTTCCTTCTTTCCTTAGTTTCTTTTTTTCGAACCATCAAATCCCTAAATCACAAGAAAAAAGTTCATAAGGAGGTTTTAGTAAGCCCACTTTTTTTTTCTTTTTTACTATAAACGGAAGGTCTCTCTTGTAAATTTCCACTTTTCATCCAACAAGGAAGTTGAAAACATATTCCGAAATGATTTGCATTTCTCTACCCCTCCCTGCAATGAGATAAGACCAGGGCTAAGTCTAGCTGCCCGGCGGAAATTCCAAAGATTAGAAAGAAGGTTTGTCAACAACCGTGAGGCTTTTTCTCCTCAATAAAGTTAAAAGGCAGCCGTCCACAAAGTAGGGAACAGTCGTTTCTGGAGTTCAAAGTACAGTACTCCCCTTCACAAGCTCGTAAGGATTGCCTCTTTTCTTATCCTCTTCGGGTCGCCTTCACTCTTCAAACCTGCGTCTGCTGTGCTACAACCCCAGCTGGCTGTTTCTGCCTAAGATGCAGGGCTAACACGTGACCTCACGTCGTGTATGTACAGGGCGTTTGGTCTCCAGGGTTTTTGACCCGAGGAAATTCATCTACGGCTCTCCGGTGGACCGTTCTGCCTCTTTCCCTGCCTGCTGCGCCTTTCCAGCAAAAGAAGGGTCTGAAAGACGTTCAAGGATCGCGGATCGAGGTAAATGAATAGAAAAGAAGTGGAGGCTGGAGGGCGGCTGTCCGCTGGTGGGGAAACAGAAACAAGAATGATGGGGAAACAGAAACAAGGCGAAAATGGGAGGGGGGCGCACAACTGACTGGGGAAAAAAACTTTAGCTTGGTCAAGTTAGGCATTCTCGGGTATTTACTCGGTGGAGATTCCCTAGAGTTGCACACTGGTTGTTTTCCAGCTAAAGTAGTAGTTTTCCTTCGCCTGGGGACTTAAGACGGAACGATCTCAAAGCGCTTTCGGTTTCTTGTTTCTGTTCCCTCTTTCATAGAAACATAGAAGACTGACGGCAGAAAAAGATCTCACGGTCCATCTAGTCTGCCCTTATACTATTTCCTGTATTTTATCTTACAATGGATATATGTTTATCCCAGGCATGTTTAAATTCAGTTACTGTGGATTTACCAACCGCGTCTGCTGGAAGTTTGTTCCAAGGATCTACTACTCTTTCAGTAAAATAATATTTTCTCACGTTGCTTCTGATCTTTCCCCCAACTAACTTCAGATTGTGTCCCCTTGTACTTGTGTTCACTTTCCTATTAAAAACACTTCCCTCCTGGACCTTATTTAACCCTTTCACATATTTAAATGTTTCGATTATGTCCCCCCTTTCCCTTCTGTCCTCCAGACTACAGTGATCCCCCGGGTATTGCGAGCCCGATCATTGCGAAATGGCTATATGGCGATTTTTTAACCCGGAAGTAAAAACACCATCTGCGCATGCGCGCCCTTTTTTTCTATGGGCACGCATGCGTAGATGGGGCCGGGCAGATCAGCTGCTGGGCGGCTTCCCTGGGTCTTCCCCCTCTTGCTGGCGGGAGGGCGAAGCCCCCCCCAGCACCCGCTCGCCCGCCGTTTGCCCGGCCACCCGCCGTTCGCCCGCCGTTCGCCCGGCTCGCCCGCCCTTCGCCCGGCTCACCCGCCCTTCGCCGCTCGCCCGCCCTTCGCCCGGCCACCCGCCCTTCACCCGCCCTTCACCCAGCTCGCCCGCCCTTCGCCGCTCGCCCGCCCTTCGCCCGGCCACCCACCGTTCGCTCGCTGCTCGCCCGGCCACCCGGGTTCGTTTGGCTTTGGGACATGCCGGCAGTGACGTTTTAAAACAGCCGCGCGGCTTCCCAACTGAGTCCCGAAGTCAAAGGCGAACTTCGGGACTCAGTTGGGAAGCCACGCGGCTGTTTTAAAACGTCGCCGCCGGCATGTCCCGAAGCCAAACGAACCCGGGTGGCCGGGCGAGCAGCGAGCGAACGGCGGGTGGCCGGGCGAAGGGCGGGCGAGCGGCGGGCGCGGCAGCAGCGAGGAGTTTGCGTGGGCGGGGGGAAAACCCCAATCTTCGGCTCCTCGCTGCTGGGAAGTAAAAACACCATCTGCGCATGCGCAGATGGTGTTTTTACTTCCACAGCGCTACTTCGCGCAAAACCGATCATTGCGAGGGGTCCTGGAACGGAACCCTCGCAATGATCGGGGGATCACTGTATACAGATTGAGTTCATCAAGTCTTTCCTGATACTTTTATGCTTAAGACCTTCCACCATTCTTGTAGCCCGTCTTTGGACCCGTTCAATTTTATCAATATCTTTTTGTAGGTGAGGTCTCCAGAACTGAACACAGTATTCCAAATGTGGTCTCACCAGCACTCTATATAAGGGGATCACAATCTCCCACTTCCTGCTTGTTATACCTTTAGCTATGCAGCCAAGCATTCTACTTGCTTTTCCTACCCCCGACCACACTGTTCACCCATTTTGAGACTGTCAGAAATCACTACCCCTAAATCATTCCCTTCTGAAGTTTTTGCTAACACAGAACTGTCAATACAATACTCAGATTGAGTATTCTGTCTTGTCAATTCGATCTTGAAATAATAATGATAAAACTGATTCTTTACGGTGCTTTTGCTACTTTTAAACAAATTATTATTTGGGTAGACCGAACGTCAGGCATACGACTGAGACGGAGGAGAGCTGGGTCTTGTTATGTGTTTGCCAAGGCAATACGAGATAGCCAGCTGCGTGCCTCAACCTCATTCCCATCCTCTGTTTAATCAAGGATAGCCACAATAAAGTTTTGCCCGTCTGGAACTGCCTTGGTCCCTCTTCCAAACAGCTAATGTACATTGGAGGGAGTGAAGAAAGAGACACCATGGCCACTTATAATAAAAACAGAGCTGGAAGGGACCTTGGAGATTTATTTTTTTATTATTTTTAATTATTTTTTAATTATTTTTTTATTTTGTCCAATACACAATAATACACAATGAAGGTTATAGAGGATATAGTAGAGAAGAAATACAAGATATAGAAGAGACTATAGGACAGGAGACGGAAGGCACTCTAGTGCGCTTCTGTAGGCCCCTTATTGACCTCTTAGGGTAGGAAACCCTACATTACTTCAGACAAATGGTTATCCAAACATAAACTTCCAGTGTTGGAGCATTCACAACTTCTGGAGGCAAGCTGTCCCACTGATTAATTGTTTTGACTGTCAGGAAATTTATCCTTAGTTCTAAGTTACATCGCTCCTTGTTTACTTTCCACCCATTGCTTGTTGTTCAGGTGCTTTGGAGAATAGGTTGACTCTTTCTTCTTTGTGGCAACCCCTGAGATATTGGAACACTGCTATCATGTCTCCACTTAAAAGGGCTTATAACAGGTCCCTAAGATTTTGGCTCCTACGCTTATCTATATTTGGAGCCGGCACCTAAGTGCTGGAACAACTTGCCTCCAGAAGTTGTACATGCTTCAACATTGGAAGTTTTTAAGAAGAGATTGGATAACCATTTGTCTAAAATGGTATAGGGTTTCCTGCTTAAGCAGAGGGTTGATCTAGAACAGTGATTTTCAACCTGTTTTGAGCCGCAGCACATTTTTTACATTTACAAAATCCAACCAAAATGACACTCTAACACAGTACATATTATAGAGTTATTGTGATGCATTGTATGTCACCCTCTGCAGGGGCCTCTTATAAAAAGAAAAAGGTCAAATATCTATATACACCATTAGGATAGACATAACACCCTGAGGCTGAGGCTTTATCTAGTGGTGGCAACATTTACCTCCAGTCCTGACCAGGATTAGAAATCTGGACCATGGGGAAGAGTAGCAGCTTCAACTACTCGCCGCGGCCACACAATGACAAGTGTGCAGCAGCCCGAGCGGGGACTTTCCTGGGTGTGGATGAGAGGCGGCCCGCTATTGGTTCATTGCTAGTGGTCAGGATGAATCCTAGAAGGAGATTGGTCAGTGATCGTTCCCTGTGCCTCCACTCTTCCTGTCGCTGATAGTTGGAGGGATTGTGAGGGGAATGTTTATGTTTGGATGGAGGCGGCTGGCGGTAGGCCGGATAAATGACCTCCGCAGGCCATATCTGGCACGCGGGCCATAGCTTGGGGACCCATGTTTAATTTCCCCATGGCATGCCTGACTATGTCTCATGGCACACTGGTTGAAAAATACTGGTCTAGAAGACCTCCAAGGTCCCTTTCAATTCCTTTATTTTATTCTAAGTTGTAAGGCAGAGGTCCTCAAACTTGACACCTTTAAGACTTGTGGATGTCAACTCCCAGAATTCATAACTGGCTGGAGAATTCTGGGAGTTGATGTCCACAAATCTTAAAGTTGCCAAGTTTGAGGACCTGTTATAAGCATAGTTCCCTCTAAGTTGAGCAGTGAGCAATCGCTCACTTAAAAATCATCATCAACTCAGAGTTTTCCAAACCTGCCCAGAAGCCGAGAGGGAAAGAGTGAGAGGGAAGGAGAGAGAGAGGAAGAGAGGAAGAGAGAGAAACAGATAGAAAAAAGAGAGGAAGGAAAAGAAAAAGAAAAAGAATGGGAGTAAGGAAGAGAGAAAGAAAATCAAAATCTAGTTTGAAACTAGATCAACTATTTAAGTGGCATTTTGATATTGATAGAGTTGCCCTATTATGAGCTCACTGTTATAGACACACAGTATTTGTTTGTTTGTTTGTTTGTTTGCTTGTTTGTTTGTTTATTTATTTATTTATTATTTCTGTGCCGCCCAGTCCCGAAGGGACTGCCGCTCAGACACTATACTTTTCCACCCACCCCCCCAAAAAATTAGAGGGAACACTGGTTATAAGGCTCCCACCCCACCCCAAACTAAATAACTCGAACACTAGCAGGAACTAGTGGTATTGTCTTCATCTTGTTCCCTACCCAGGTTGAAGTCTACTTTTGCTACAGTTAATGTATTACTTTTCACCTGAGTTCCCCAACTCCAGGGCCTCAAGTCCTGCGAACCATTTCTATGTGTTTTTTAAAAGTACTAAAACAGATCAGAGTTATAAAAGGACTTCAGTAATAGGCAGCACTTTTCCCCCTAGTATTTCCCCCTTCCTTTTACATCCATATATAGGCAATAAATGTTGACTTCCAAATTTTTTTGTGTTCCCCTTGGGAGAAATCAAGGGGTTGATACCATCTTGTCACCATTTTGCTGCTTCAGCACTATTGAAGCCTGTAATAGCACACCATTTCCCTTCAATGTTTTCCCCCTGCCGTTTTTCCTTTATCTCATTTCATGTTTAATTATATCCAATTTTCCACAACCCGTTTAAGATTAAAGCTGAGCAACCTAGCTCTACAGCAGTTTTGAAATACCCCCAATAGGGTGCTCCTATGTCTAGATTTTTAGGAAGTGGTGGTTTATGAATGGTGGTTGACCAGGAACCAGATGGTATGAAGGGTT
The DNA here is from genome assembly GCF_031021105.1 of Erythrolamprus reginae. Classification (NCBI taxonomy): domain Eukaryota; kingdom Metazoa; phylum Chordata; class Lepidosauria; order Squamata; family Dipsadidae; genus Erythrolamprus; species Erythrolamprus reginae. Next base: position 87,087,545 of record NC_091954.1, on the reverse strand, counting down.
TCTTGACGTAAATATTAATGTAATAGAATCAAAAATTACATCCTTGACTTCTCTTTTAAAACTATTATTTCACTACAATATGGTTTTCCTTTTTTGTTCATTATAGAATTCTGAACTGGTTGCCATTTCCTCATGTAATATTACTCATCAGTTGCCAATCCTACAAAGCAAGTTATTTTGCTACCCTCCAGTCTGTAAATTCTGCAATGAATCAGGAAGTATTCTTGTTCTAGTTTTCACTTCCTTTGATTTCATGTAATCTTTCACCTAACGATTTCATGTTAAATCATTTGTCATAAAATGGCCTTTAGCTTTAGTTTGTATTAAACAAACAGAACAATAGGGAAATAGATTTAAACTGTTATAAATTAGTATCTGCATTATTTTGAAGGTTCCTCTGTCAACATATAAATACATCTATGGACTAGTCAGCAGGAAGATACTGCAGCATTAGAAGAAGATGGTGAATTTTGTTTAGTAGAATATTGTTCATATTGCATAGTCTAAAGCAGGGCACAGATGACCTTTCAGAAATTTTCCTGTAAATATGCTGGAACAGAAGTAAGATTTTGTATGTTTTTTAGTTTCCTTTTAAAAAATAAAAATAAAAAAAGACTTCTATGGTCAGGGTTATTCCTTTTAATTTTATGGACAATGTTGGAATTTTTGGTGGTTTCCAAAAATTAAGTCGAACCTGACTTGCTACCAGGTATGGACTGAAAGATGGAAGTAGTGATGATGATAATAATATTGTTTATTGTTATTTCATGGGTCAGGTTTTGTAGCCTTTTCTACATGGTCAGGAAAGGAAGGTCTGCTGCAAACCCCATTAGTTAATGAATTCTGCGTGGCAGGTTCCAGAAAGAAAGTCGATGTGGGTCCAGAAATAAAAATATTTTCTGATAGCCTTCCGAAAGCCTCTCCAGATTCCAGAAGTGTAACCAAGCAGGGATACAGGAATAATTACTGGTATATAAAATGTATTCACTCCACTATATCGTCCTATCTACTCATCTACATATCGGCCTATTCACTACTCATGTAACAAAGAATTCGTGCTAGCACATGATTTTTTTATTTTAGGTTTCCCCGTAAATATTTGGTCTACTTTAGATTGATCCAGCTGTTCCATCAGTTGTTTTCTCTTGCTAATCAAATTGCTGGAAAATATGATTAATGGCAATTATCAATATAATTAAAAAGCTATCTCATTATGAAGAAATAACTGAGATTCTAGAACAGCTTCTAGAAATGTAACCAAGCATGGGTATAAGAATAGAATAGAATAGAATATAAATTTATTGGCCAAGTGTGATTGGACACACAAGGAATTTGTCTTGGTGCATGTGCTCTCAGCGTACATAAAATAAAATATACATTTGTCAAGAATCATGTGGTATGACACTTAATGATTGTCGTAGGGGTCAAATAAGCAATGAAGAAGCAATATTAATAAAAATCTTAGGATATAAGCAACAAGTTATAGTCATACAGTCAACATGGGAGGAAATGGGTGATAGGAATGATGAAAAAAACTAGTAGAATTGAAGTGCAGATTTAGTAGAAAGTCTGACAGTGTTGAGGGAATTACAGTATTTGTTTAGTAGAGTGATGGCGTTTGGAAAAAAAACTGTTCTTGTGTCTAGTTGTCTTGGTGTGCAGTGCTCTGTAGCGACGTTTTGAGGGTAGGAGTTGAAACAGTTTGTGTCCAGAATGTGAGGGGTCAATAAATATTTCCCCGCCCTCTTTTTGCCTCGTGCAGTATACAGGTCCTCAATGGAAGGCAGGTTGGCAGCAATTGCTTTTTCTGCAGTTCTGATTGTCCTCTGAAGTCTGTGTCGGTCCTGTTGGGTTGCAGCACCAAACCAGACAGTTATAGAGGTGCAGATGACAGACTCAATGATTCCTCTGTAGAACTGTATCAGCAGCTCCTTGGGCAGTTTGAGCTTCCTGAGCTGGTGCAGAAAGAACATTCTTTGTTGTGCTTTTTTGATGATGTTTTTGATGTTAGGTGACCATTTTAGGTCTTCAGATATGATAGAACCTAGAAATTTGAAGGTCTCTACTGTTGATACTGTGTTGTCTAGTATTGTGAGAGGTGGAAGGGTGGAAGGGCTTCTCCTAAAGTCTACCACCATTTCTACGGTTTTGAATGTGTTCAGTTCTAGATTGTTCTGGTCACACTGCAAGTATAGTTATTCAACTTCCCGTCTGTATGCATGATTATGCAGAACAGTTTTTACCACATTGTGTCAGTCAGTCCTACCCAGTCAGTCAGGGAAGGTTTGTGGGATCCAAACTGGGTCGGTCACCAGAACCACAGGTTTGTCTTCTGAGCTTTTGGACGCATGCTGGAACCCATGTCAGGGAAGAAGTTCCCTGAAGATGAGCTCCAGCACAAGTCCAAAAGCTTAAGGGACAAAACCTCTGCTTCCAGTGACTGATTGAGATTGGACCCTGCAATATTATCCTGGCACAGGTATATTTGCCTTCATTTGTGATGGAAGGTTTGGTGTGAATCAACCACTTAAAGAATTCTGACTGGCAGGGCCTATTAAAGAGGACTTTTCTGCCATTACTTCATTTGAATCATTCACACACACACCGAAAGATGACACAGATCCCCCATTCTCCTGACCTGGCTTTGCTGTCTTGCTTGGGGGCTCATAGGGAAACGTGTTATTAACTCATTACCGGACTCCATAGTGTCATCCCCAAACCCCCAACACTTTACCCTTAGATTATCTATGGTTGACCTATCCAGATTCCTAAGAGGTCAGTAAGGGGTGAGTACAAGTGCACTAGAGTACCTTTCGTCCCCTGTCCTATTGCTCTCCTATATCTCCTATACCTTTCTTCTATTCCTATATCTCTTCTTCTATTCTTTCATTGATATGTTCTATTACTATATCTTCTTTTCTATTATTTCTTAGATATATTTTACTATGAGTATCTCCTCTATAACCTTCATCATGTATTTTACTATGTGTATATTGATATATACCCACTAAAACCCTCATTGTGTATTGGAATGAATGAATGAATGAATAAATAAATAAATAAATAAATGTTGCCCACATCCTGAAGGCCATCGCCCAAACTTTAATTAAATTTTAATGTTAAATCCTATTCACCTCTTTTACATTTTTTGTTTTAACATTTTATCTAAAATTTATTTAATAAGTATATAAAAAAGTATTTATACACTTTTTATGTTTTAATATTTTATCTGTAGCCTGGAGTCCCCCTGTGAAGGAGATGGTCAATTTGTAAATATGATAAACTAAAAATGAATGAATAAAATTAGTAATTGTATTTTCACAGGGTTAAGGCAAACTACAATAATTTTATTTTATATACACATTATACTGTATATAATAAATAGCACTGAAATCATGTTACAGCTTCACTCCCCATCCAATAAAAGATCCATGCTAGCACATGACTTACACTTTATCTTGGCTTTCCCCATGTGTAAATATTTGGTCTCCTTTAGATTTACACAGCGGCGCCCTCAGTTGTTTTCTCTTGCAAATCGAATTGCAGGAAAGCCTGATTAAATTAAAGGGCTATCTTGTTAAGCAGAAATAGCAGAGATTCTAGACCAGCTTATAAAAGTGTAACCACGAATGGGTGTAGGAATCATTTATTCAAAGTTCTACAGTTAAACTTTTGTGGAAAGTCATCTACAAATGTAAATGATTATGCAATTGAAAAGCATATAGCTGCACGGATTGGATCTGGACCAGATAGCTTTTTCTGTCAATTCCCAAGTTCCCTCCCACTTTCAGATTATAACTTGGAAAAATGTTACAGTGTTCCCTCGATTTTCGTGGGGGATGCATTCCGAGACCGCCCGCGTAAGTCGAATTTCCGCGAAGTAGAGATGCGGAAGTAAATACACCATTTTTGGCTATGAACAGTATCACAAGCCTTCCCTTAACACTTTAAACCCCTGAATTGCCATTTCCTATTCCCTTAACAACCATTTACTCACCATTATTACTGGTACTCACCATTGAATTAGACACTTAGTGATCGTAATATTTATAAATATAATTATTTATTAACAATATGTTGTGATTTAGCCTGAGGCTCCTCAGGGACCGGCTGGAGCTCTGCCGGATCCATGCCCAGAGGAGAGGACAGTGAACAGGAGGGGGAGGACCAGGCAGACGGGGGAGAGGAACGTCAGGAAGAGGAGGAGGGAGAGCAGCTTGAGACCCCCAGGGGGGGCTCTCCCCAGCTAGTAGCCTGGATTCATTGGATGAAGACGCACAGGCTATAATAGACATGAGGCAGAGACGTGCAGCTCAAAGAAGGGGCCAATTAGAAAGGTATTTCCATCCCTGAATTGGCAACAGCTGGGTTTGGGTGTGGTTCTCCTCAGCAGGGTTGAAAAGGCAGGCCCGCCCTTACAGTCTTGTGGAGAGTTATCAACTGGGAGTCCTGTGACCTTGCTTCGATTCTTGGCGTCTCTGATCTTGGCTTGTGGCCTAGAAGTCTGAAAGACTTGGGGGAGGCATGGGTTTTATCATCTCCAGCGTTGTTTTTGCCAGCAAGAATCCTGTTTTATTGCCTGGCCTTCGTGAAACCTCTGTGAAGCTTCATAGTGTTCCTGTCTGTAAGAACAGTTTTTGTTACCTGTGTTTGCTTTCAAGTATATAAACTGCCTTTGCTTTTTACCAGTGTGTCTGGCTACTCTTTTTGGTTGGTGTTGGCGTCTGGGGGGACCCAGACAGAACACAATAATTATTATTGTTGTTATTTATTTGCAAAAATTATTAGTTTGGCGATGACGTATGACGTCATCGGGCAGGAAAAACCGTGGTATAGAAAAAAAACCTGTGAAGTATTTTTTAATTAATATTTTTTGAAAAACCGTGATATAGGCTATTCGCGAAGTTTGAACCCGCGAAAATTGAGGGAACACTGTATTAGCTAATGTTCTTCTCAAGTAATCCTGCATTGCTTGGCAACCACAGAACTGAAAATGGAGACAGAGTGGTTCAGAGTTTGTAATGTAACCTTTTTGTTTGGTGGTATAATTGTGCTATAAAGGTTATGCAGTCTGTGGAAAGAGAAGGTAAGAGACATTTTTCTCAAGTACAAACATGGAGATGTTAAGCTTGTGTAAACATTTCCCTTTTAACAATTGATTCACAGGCACACTACTGGAAATATACTACAGCTAAAAGGCTTTTAAATTTTACTTATTTTTCAGAACCAAGAGTATATAACTATGGAAGATAAAGGTGAGTATGATTCTTTTTTCTCTCCATTGGTGATTTAGGGTTAGTCTATGTAGAACAATTGGTATTGAAATGTGAAAAGTACATGATAGGCATTCTCCTAAAGGAATTGATAAGGGTTAGGAGGTAGTTAAGACTCAAGAGCTGAATTATTTTGGCAGGCTACAGGAAAGGTCTCAAGGAAGGTCCAGAAAACATCCTAGCACTGTCCTTCAGCAACTGTTTAAGCATTATTTTATTAATTTGGGATGGGAAACATCTATCTATCTATCTATCTATCTATCTATCTATCTATCTATCTATCTATCTATCTATCTATCTATCTATCTATCTATCTATCTATTGGATTTATATGCCGCCCCTCTCCACAGACTCGGGGCGGCTAACAACAGTAATAAAAAACAGCATGTAACAATCCGATACTAAACAACTAAGAAACCCCTTATTATAAAACCAAACATACATACAACCATACCATGCGTAAATTGTAAGGCCTAGGGGGAAAGAATATCTCAGTTCCTCCATGCCTGATGGCAGAGATGGGTTTTAAGAAGCTTACGAAAGGCAAGGAGGGTGGGGGCAATTCTAATCTCTGGGGGGAATTGGTTCCAAAGGGCTGGGGCCGCCACAGAGAAGGCTCTTCCCCTGGGTCCCGCCAAATGACATTGTTTAGTTGACGGGACCCGGAGAAGGCCCACTCTGTGGAACCTAACTGGTCGCTGGGATTCGTGCAGCAGAAGGCAGTCCCTGAGATAATCTGGTCTGGTGCTTCATACTTCATTAAATGTTGAGAAATTAATATATTAGTATACAAATGATATTTGGAGATTTAATTCAAATTGCTGTGGAGCAGGGATGTCAAACTTACATCGTCATGGTGTCACATGATGTATCGGGACGTTTCCCCCCTGAACTAAAATGGGCATGGTCATAGTCAACACATGAAACATCTGCTCTGTGGGCCATGAATTGATAGCCCACCTGTAGAGTTTTTCATCCCTGCTTTATATTGGTAGTTTAGTTGGAACTATGTGAATAAATTTTTCTTGTTAGAATTTCTGTATCTACAGTTCCTGTCAAGGCTACTGTATATATTTAATAAACAAAACATTTCCATTCCACCATTAGAATGGCAAGTTGCATCTGATAATTGCTTAATCATCCTTGGTAAAAGACAAGCAAAGATATCAATGCAACACATGGAAAATATATACCTATAGTATGAACATAGAAGTTGGATTCATACAACCTAAATTCATATCAGCAAAACACACGTACTATGTTCGAGTAAGATAATTCACCTAAAGTAATATACTCTAAAGCAAATTGACATGGTGGTGAAGTTCGTATAACATGCTAAAGTAATGGCTGGATTCCCACAAAACACTGAAATACCCAATCCCATTTCAGTCTAGATTAGCATGTTGTGAAAATTTATTATCACAGGTTAATATATTGTTATTCCTATTAAGCATCCTTTTTCTGTTCAGCAATGCCCACTAAAATGTAGATTTTTATCTTTCTCAGTCCAATATTTTTCATATGTTTCAAAGTTGAATTTTTTAAATTATTATTTATGCAACTGCCCAAATAAGGTAGCATTTCTTAAAAGTTAAAAAAAATCAGCTATATTTATTGGATTCTTATATGTCTAAGTATATATAAATGAAAAAAGGCTTCTAAATATTTGACCTGCCTTTCCTTTGTTTTAGCAAATAATTCTGTACCCATGGCAGTAGCTCCTGGATACCCTGGACCACAGCCACAGTATGGATATCCTCAATATGCTCCTGGAATGGCTCCATACCCTGCTCCACAAGCTTTCCCTGGTAAATATTTTGTAAGAATATTTCCAATTAAACTTTGAGTCCTTTTATTAGGGCACTTTGAAGCATCTTGTTGGGATCTGTGCAAAGCATTGCACAGCCTTTTCCAATTTGAACTTCTAAGGTAGTTTCACTTTTTAAGCATACACAATTAGTAGTTCTCCATTGGCATCTCCTGATACTTTCAAAACCTTTCTCACACTGAAGGAAAATCTCATGGACTGGGTATTCTTTTTCTTAGAATTCCTAGCAGCTAAAGGTTGGCCTAAACTTCACTTTGATGTTTTATCTAATCTGATCACTTTATCTAATAGAATAACTCAATTGTATGCTGTTAAAAGCCATTGTTAGCATTACTTTTTTACTGTTTTAAAAAGTATTAATGTTGTGTTTATTAAAGGGGAAGTTCAGTGATATCCATAGGGCAAAAGTCTCAACATGTACATTTATTGTGAAATAAGTATATGATTTATGGTGAGGAAAACGGGAACCAAGTAACATATCAAAACAGTTTCAGAGAGTTTATTTAGCTTGTTTGTGGAGATTTCAGAAGTGATACTTTAACCCAAAAATGGAGGGGCAGAGAAAAATAAAAATATTTTTTGCTAATTTAATTTAATGCATGTTTCTCCCAATTTATCAGAAGCTTCCTAAGGGTATAGTTTTTGCTCTCCATCATGCAAATGAATGATGGCAACCATTGAATGGCTTTTTATATTCAAATAATAAAAGAGACACCTTTATCCCTTGGAAGAGGCATGCATCCAACTATTGCAGTCAGTAAACAATTTGAATTTTTAAAAACTCCGTGGAGAAGCATACAGCTTTTAGATTGTGAAAACATGGCCTTGTCTGCCTTAAAAAAATGGTGACAATTGATTAGGTGGAGCAAAAATTGCAGTAGGGCCATAGTTTAGTGTAATACTTGCATAAGGCTTGAGTTTGAACCTTGGAAACGATCTCTGTCTTAAAGCTTGGGTGGAGGTTAATAATGAGGTGGGTAAATTAATAATACCATAATCTAGGGATGTCAAACTCAAGGTCCGTGGGCCGGATCTGGGCCGTGGGGTGTTTAGATCTGGCCTATGGGGCTGCCTCTGGAAACAGCAAAGGACTGGCTTGCTATGTCTCTGCCAGTGAAAACAGAGGCTGTGAGGACTGATTGCAAGTCTCCCAGGCTCTATTTTTAGCCACGATGGCCTCCTGCAGCTCTCTGCCAGTGAAAATGGAGCCCAAGCAGGCCACATGTGCTCCTCCCCCCCCAAGCTCCATTTTTGCTGGCAGAGGGCTAAAGGAGGTTGTTGCAGCTCAAAACAGCCTTGCCTAGCCTAAGCACACACCCCCAAACCCACAAGGTCAAACACAATCCCAATGCAGCCTTCAATGAAATTGAGTTTGATACTCCTGACATAATGCATTGTTGCTTCTTAGATTGAACATTTTATAATTGTTCAAGTGATTTTAATTGAACATAGCCTGAACAGATGTAGGCACAGAGCTTACCTTAGTAAAAATACATAGTTTCCTTTAAACTATCAATTCCTTGTGACTTCATGGATACAGCATGCCATTCTCTTCACAACAGTACGGAAACAGTTTTCTGCTGCTTCCTTCCAAAATGCTATCAACTCCCACATTTAACCTATAGCTCGGGAATCTCCTAGGATTTATCTATGTCCTAACCAGACCTGATCCTGCTTGGCATCAAAATCAGACATTGGATGCCAACAACAATCTGGCTTTGGATCAGTCAGTCTCTCTTGGATTAGCCCACTTCTTAAGATGGAAGACAATACATAATGGACTTTGGCTTTAGGTTTTTAAAGATGGTTGGGTGAAAAAAAATTGAAATTGAAGTATCAATGTATAAAATATACTCTCAAAATGAAGTAAAATTGAAGATTAGTGCAAATCATATTGCAATTGGACTCAATTTCACTCAACTCAGTTTCTAGTTGCATGTTCTATTTTACAAGTTTTTGGCCTACATAAAGAAGACACCTGATTGGAAAATAATTGTCAAAACAATTTTAGCAAATTATCCTAGTGAACTTTCACATTTCTGTAACCAGAAACACTTCTGGTTGCTGATGGAAAATGATAAGACATGGGTTTCCTTTTTGTTTGACTAATATGAAGAAAAAATACTTGAATACAAAACAAAGAACTTGGTGCTTCTATTTTGAAAAAGAAATCACACCATGACTGAGTCTACCTATCAGTCATGCTTTATTTTAACATAGTTTATTTTTCAATAAATTACAATTGATTGGGTTCATACAAAATATAATAAAATCCCGGTTTTATAGAGTTCATATAAAGCAAAATGGGAAGCTTGTCTTTTATTAAGGGCTGCAAATCAATCCCCAATCAGATGTTCGTGAAAGCAATCAGGTTAAATTTCCAGTCTCATTTTCTTCATTTTTAAAATTTATTTGTTTCTTTTTTCTTTACATTTTTAAAAAGGTTTTTCTTTATAGTACAGATAAAACAAGATTTACATACAATAATACAACATAATACATATAGATGAAAAATATAAGAAAAAGAAAAAAAGTACTTTGTGGACTGTCCAGTTTACCTATAAACATTAATGATTTCTTTTTTTCCTATTAGTTTTTCCAATATCTATCTAAATTTGAATTACTTTTGAACATCCCCAACATACTCACTAACATCTAATCGTGGTTCTCCTTTTTTCAATCCAATTATATAATTTATTCCAGGTTTCAAAATAATCTGTGCCTGATTTGTCCTTCAACTCTAGTCCATCTCTGCACATAATAAAATTTGAATAAAATTTCTTCTTCTATAGGGACATCTTTACTTTTCCATTTTTGAGCATATTATATTCTTGCTGCAGTTAAAATATGCAACATTAAATATACTTTATCATTTTCATATTTATCAATGGTTATTCCTAGCAGAAATAGCTCAAGTTTTAAATTAAATTTCATCTCTAAAATTTCTTCCAACCATTGTCTTGTTTTTTTCAAGTGATCACTCGTTTGGTGGCATTCCCACTTACAATAATATGTCTCCAAGGGTCTTTTGGAATTTCCAGCATATTCCTGATATATTCTGATACACTTTGGCCAGCCTTGTTGGGGAAAGATGCCATTTATAAAACATCTTGTAGATATTTTCTTTATATGAAATGGCCAGAGTTAACTTTCAGTTCCTGTGCCGTAGATCTTGCCAATTATTTAAATTAATATTAAACCTGAAATCTCTACAGATTTTGTTTTCTGCTTTTGAGTGCCTTTGTTTTAAAGAATGGGAATTGAACTGACATGTCTCTGGAAGGCATTCTCCCATTTCCATTCTGAATCTCTCTCCAACGTGACCAAAACCATGCTGCATTTGGGAAGGGGAGAGGACTGAAAGAGTAGAAACTAGAACTGTTTGCTCCTAAGCCTTCACACTATCATAACCACCCTCATTTTTGTAAGAATCTACAGGTGGTCTTCAACATATGACCAAAATTGAGCCCCAAAATTTTTGTTCCTAAGTGAGACATATCAGTTAAATTAGTTTCATCCCATTTTATGACCTTTCTTGGCACAGTTGTTAAATGAATCATTGCAAATATTAAGTTAGTAACATAGTTGTTAAGTAAAACTGGCTTCACAATTAACTTTGCTTGTCAGAAAGTTGCAAAAGTTTATCACATGACCCCGGAACACTGCAACCTTCATAAATATGAATCAGTTGCCCAACATATGAATATTGATCACGTAATCATGGAGATGGGGGAAAGGTTGTAAATGTGAAAAACAGTCATAAGTCACTTTTTTCAGTGCTGGTGTAATTTTGAACACTCACTGAATGAACTGTGGTACTAGTGCAATTTCTGGATGATGTCTCACAGTTTTGTTGGAACATAGTTCTGTTTCTTGCTGATCCCCCACCACCACCACTTCTACCTTTGAGTAAGTGATTTCCTGAACAAATCCCTGCAGATTTTTTGGAAAGATTTTTGAAGTGGTTGCCTCCTTCCTAGGGCTGAGAGAGAGAGAGAGAGAGAGAGATGGCCCAAAGACACCAGCTGTATTTTACTTAAGGTGGGACTATAACTCATGGTCCCTGGGTGTCTATTCTTTTGCCTTAATCATTATTTAAAACTCCCCTTTCCTGTTGATTAGCACAGGATAAATCAGTCTCTGGATCTCAAATATTACAATTTGATGGACAACTCCTGGCTGGTCAAGTGACTGCCCTTCATGTGTTTGGTAAATGAAGCCATATTTATGGCTGTTTGTGGTCGTGTGATCATGTTTTACAATGGTTTTGGTGAAAATCAGCGCTCACTTTGCCCATAATGACTAACTGATTTGCTGAACAACTAAGGATTTGCTTAATGTTTGCCACAAATAAAGGTCATAAAATCAGACAGGCCATATAACTAACCCACTTTTACAACTGTCACAACTTCTGACCATGATGGGCAGGTACCATCACAGTTGTAACTCAATGTGATGAAAAGAGTTTTTATTTAAAAATGATATAGATAACCTTTGTAATATCCTGCTTTTATATAAATAACTTAAGACAATACCTAATATTCCTACCCTCTATTTTCACCATCACAACAAACCTCCGACATGCTTTAGCTGAGAGAAAGTGATTGGCCCAAAGTCACCTAACGGGCTTCCTTATGCCTCTTGTGCCTACGAATGCAGTCTCCTGTTTTCTAGGCCAGCACTACTAGATGAATAAATAAATAATAAAATGTCCTAATTAAGTTACATTACCACCACAAAAAAATTCCTCCTTTAACCTGCCATCATGCTGATTTTTAAAAGCAGGATCAATCAAAAGTGAAAATCCACACTTTGATTTATGCTGGAAAGAAATTAATAACCAGTGAAACTCTTCCAAAATCTGTCCACATACAGTTTGGACAGAGTGTAGTCTTCCTTTCTCTAGGTATCTCTACAAAGGAAATACATATTGTATTTTTTGAAATATAAAACACACTTTTTTCCCCTAATAGAGGCTTAAACTTGGGTGCTTCTGATTGTAGCTTTTTTGAAGCTTTTTTCCCCCTAGCCCAACAAGGCGCTAACAATCTTCCTGGCTTGCAGGCCTTTTTATTGCTACTCCCTTCGAATAAGATTTTTTAAGCCTTAACCAGGGGATAAAATAATGTGATGAAGCTGACCAGACTAAGGACGCTAGCCTGATGAATATCTTGTAGGGATATTTTTTTCCTATTTTTCTTCCCCAAAACTAAGGTGCGTCTTATGTTCCAGTGCATCTTATACTCTGATAAATATACTATATCATGCAATATACAGTGTTCATCCACTTTGTTCTTTCCTCCCTTGTAATCTAGAAGAAGATACCATGTTTGTGTAATTAATCATCATAACGTATCATAGAGATATCTATCATGTGTCTCATGGAGGAGGGAGGAGATCTGCACTGCATTTCAAATGCTACATATGCACATACTGTAGGCTGTTTTTTTCCCTTTGTGGTGGAGGAGAAAATTATGCATAATACATCCTGAACATTGATAAACATAATTTCTTAAACATAAAAAATATCTTCACGAACTGCTTATTTTTTAAACTACTTTTGTATTTTATTAAAAGGTGGTCCAGCACAGCCCCCATATGCTTATGGAGCTCCAACACCTTACGGCCAACCTGGTCCTCAAAGTGTTTGGATGCCTGAGCCTCCTCGTATTCCAAATTGCCCACCTGGATTGGAATATTTAAGTCAGGTATCTTCCTCTCCTACCTGATAAAGTATAATTTGAATTTCTTCAAATTGTGTTAAAACAGTTATGCTTATCTTGGCAAAGTGTTTTAAATATGGAGACTATGGGTCCTTATAAAGCACCATACTGTATTTTAAAAGGCTGTCCTTTAGATTTTTTTCCCAAAAAGTCTTTATTTTCCCCCTTTTTAAAGCCATTTAATATTTACTATACAAAAAGTTCACTTAATTCACGGTTCCACATTCATATAGAAAATATAGAAATTGAACTGTTATGTTTAAGATAAATTTCATATACCTTTTGATTTTAGATATTTTTATAAGGATATACATTTTGGTAATTTTTTCCCTTGGTTTTGCTCTTTATTTTCCTTTATAAAGCCAAAGGTATAAACATAAACATTTTTTAAAATCCTTATAAATCTACTTTTCCAGATTTGTCCTTTATACTTTCAAGGAAGTGTGATCACTGAAAGTATAGGCCATTCATTCATTTAGGATTATTGTGATGATGATGATGATGATGATGATGATGATGATGATGATGATGATGATGATGATGAAATTTCTTTGGGAAGTCCATAAATGTTTAAAGATTTAACAACACAACGCAAAAAAGAACAAAGATCGTGGAGATAACAAACCTGGATAGGACCAGAGAAAAGGAAGAAAGGGTGACCTCAATCATGCTCACCAAAATTTTGGGCAGGTCTTTAGGGCCTTTCAAAACATTAGCAGAGTAGAGGAATGTTCTCTCTTGGGGAACTTTCTTCTAGAGGGTACTGGAATAATGCAGCCCATATGCCAAGTTTTTAGATATGAGTTTTTTCAGCTCCGCATAAAGATGCTTAAATTTGAACCTCAATGCAAGGCATACACTCATTCACTCATACCAACCTAGCTATATTTAGAATAAATCCTAGGACAAACATATGAGCTGAAGCCTGAGATGTGAAAGGTGTAGAACACTTCATGGCATTGCAGCTGGTAAAACATCTCCCATTAAGCTGTGGGTTCTAACTTACCTTGTCGCTGGTTCACTTCCTCCTGTGCCATATGGGCTAATGCGCATTGCACAGAGTGCTTAAAACCAAGCTTCTGCACATGCGCAGAAACAAAATAGGATGTGCAGAAACAAAAAAAACAAGTTGGTGGCTCCTATGGCACTGCTATTAGAGCCAGTTCAAGGGCGTGGCCAATCAGCAATCGCATGGGGGAATTCCTGCTACCAGATTTATAGAACCAGTCTGAACCAGGAGCAACCCACTTCTGGTCCCATTCACTTAGAAAGATGAGAACAAACACTAGTGTATAAGTTTATAAGAATGGCCATGAGAAGATAGTGGAATGGAAGGACATTTATTTGATGGTGTAGATGCTGTCAGAAGATTGGAATGGGATACAGGACTTCTATATACAATAGTTCTGATTTTGTTTTTGTAGTTTGATTTGTGAAAGTTGTTGCTTCTATTACCATTGATAATTTGAAACCAAATAAAACTTGTGTGCTTTAAATGTGTTGGACCTGCAGCCTCTTCGTTTTCCCAGTTGATAAATTCTTTCTATTGGTTGGATATTTTAGAGTGATGGTCCAGCTGTCAGGGCTGACAGAAGCTGAAATATGATTCCTTTTTAATTCCAAAAATGTATCAAGAAGAAAATAACATAGTTTTGTTTCATTTTAAGGTACTTCTCTTAAATGATGAGGTTGATAACTTACAGACTAGTTGCAAAATGAATTTGTTGATTATCAATTAAGATTAACAGAATTGTAAGGACCTTCTAATATTTTTTTTAACTCTTATAACAGATTGATCAGATATTAATCCATCAGCAAATTGAACTTCTAGAAAGTAAGTATTTTATGCTACTTGGTATTCATTGCTTTTAAAAAATTCAGATGAACATACTATTTCTTTTACTAGCCTTATATGTGAGAACAGAATCCTATTAATAGTGCTATATATTTTCTACATATATCTTCTATTTAGTAATGTAATAAAAATAGATACTTAAGCACAATATAATTCTTAACTTTGAATTGGATTATATTATTTGTTATACTGTAAGTGTTGCATTGTTGTGCTAGTTATTTATGTCGAGTACTTAATGGCAAAAGGGTCTGATGACAGAAATACCGTTTCTTGAATTGTAGCATTTTTATGAAAGAGATATAGTTACACTAACCAATAGGAGAAAGAACATGATTGATTTCATCCTACAGAAAGTCCTCAACTTACAACCACAATTGGGAACAGAATTTCCATTGTTAAAGAAAGCAGTAGTTAAATAAGTCATATCTGATTTTACAACCTTTTGCCATAGTTGTTAAGCGATTCATTTAGATTTAAATGAATCTGGTTTTTCTATTGATTTTGATTGTTTGAAGTCAGCTGGGAAGGATACAAATATTGATCACATGAACCATCATAAAACATGCTGGTTGCCAGGTGCCCAAATTTTGATCTCCTGACCATGGAGATGTTACACTGGTTATAAATGTGAAGTCCATTTGTAACTTCAGACAGTCGCTAAACAGATGGTTGTAAGTTGAGGACTACCCATATCTGGCCTTTTTTTCAGATGTATTTTAGACAAATGGTACTCTGTGAGCTTTATACTGACTACCAGTAATTGAATTCATGGATATTTGCATTTTCAATGATTATGTGTAGTGTGCAATAGCTTTAGAATCTCTCCATAACCTGATGATTAGTCATGCTGACAAAATATATATACAATCACTGACTTATTTCTACAGAGAAATATATATACAGATAGCACGTTATGTCATGCCCCTTTGTATGGGATTATACATAACCAAAGAGTTTCAATCCAGTCAAACACTGTAGCTTTAAGTAGAACTTTGTAGATTATTTTCTTGACATACATTAGCATTTTTAGAGAGAGGAATAGTTTAACAGTGAAAAATGTGAATTGATCAAACAGCTTTATGTATGTATGTTTCTTTGTTTCAGTTATTACTGGCTTTGAGACCGCCAACAAATATGAAATTAAAAATTCTATGGGGCAAAGGGTGTATTTTGCAGCTGAAGACAACGACTGTTGTACTTTGAACTGCTGTGGACCATCACGACCATTTACGATGAAAATCATGGACAATATGGGCCGGGAAGTCATAAACCTCAATCGACCTTTGCGATGCTCCAGTTGCTGCTTTCCTTGCTGTTTACAGGAGGTGAATCACCTGTTGCTCCATGACTCTTTTGGCAAAGCCAATTTAAGATCTTCAAAATATCAGATATTGATTTGGGATACAGCCAATAAGATATGTTTTTTCAGTCCCTACACTGGGTTTCTATTTACTTTTAAGCCACTTTCCTATGTTTCTTAGCTTTACTTCAAAAGCCACAATTTTTTTCTTTTTTCTTTATTCTCATCTATGTTGTCTCATTGCCTTTGACTTTTCAATTGACAAATTCCAAATACTTTGATCTATCTACTGAGCTATTTTCTGTCAAAAAACGTCTTTCCAATAGGAAAGTTGTCCTCACTGGAGCAATCTTGGACTTTGATATTCTTCCACATGATAATTTGGAGAAAGGAAAATTCAAGTGGAGGAAGATCAGTATGAAGATAGAGTTTTGTGCTGTCTCTAACATTAAGTTTTTACCTAAGAAACAATTACATATCTTTGAGTCCAATTTCATTGTGTTACCATTTCCTCTATTTTGTGTTGCCCTTCAAGACAAAGATATTTCTCTTTGTAATATGCAAGCCAAAATGAGGCAACAAGCAAACAAGTGCAAAATTCATATGTTTAATAAACTAATTTAATTGTACATGGCACGAAAAATAAGTAATTTAGTTAGTAGCTGGTTGGTTAACCAAGACTTGTACTATCTATCTATTATTTATCTATCTATTATCTATCTATCTATCTATCTATCTATCTATCTATCTATCTATCTATCTATCTATCTATCTATGATTTGATTTGATTTGATTTGATTTGTATGCCGCCCCTCTCTGTAGACTCAGGGGGCTCACCTTATATGCTCACCTTAACTCAAGATTTTTGAAAAAAGTTTGTTTATTTCCCCTCATTTATTATTTATAAATAACTCAAGGCAGTAAATATGCTAATATTCCCTCCTCCTATTTCCTCCACAATTACCTGGGGAATTGGGCTGAGAAAGAGTGACTGGCCCAAAGTCATCCAGCCTCTTTCACGCCTAAGGGAGGACGATATGTCATGAGTTCCTAATTCTAAGGTAAGCACTTAACATTATACCGAACTGGTTCTACAAGCAATTGTAGCCAATACTACTTGAGGTAGAAAAACCCAAGATTGGAAGGCACAACTTTACACTCTCTTATCCAATCTGCATGGCTGCAGACTTCAGACATTCCATATAAGACTTTAGTCTAGCAGGCATGCCTCAAATACCATTGACGATTAAACTTAATTGGCCCTCTATTATTTCTACCTAGATACTCTCCTCAGTGCTGCTTCTGCTTATTACTTGAATATCCTGGATTATTAAAAGTTTCTTTTCATATTCATAAATCAGGTGACTGGCCATAAAGAATGGCTGGCCATAAAGAATGACAAGAATTTATTGTCATTTGGTGCACTGAATTCAGGGCAAACAGAAATAGAAATACAGGAGAATTTACGGCATGGTCAGTGGATGCAGCCCCATTTTTATGTGTTTAAAAGTTTCATTTTGTCCAACCTCTTCCATACTTTGTACTTTTCTGACTTCATGTACCTTGAAAAGCAGTGTGTTAATAGTTGGTTGTTTTCTAGGCTGAGAGCACACTTAGACTTTGATTTTGATACTAGATGTGTACTCTAAGCCATAGGTAGAGCAAAAATTAAACATAAAAAAGTATTAAACTGGATTGATTAAAAAAAATAAGGTAGTATTTAATTATTGTTTTTTTCGTATTCTCATATTCTAAAAACTTGGTAGCATCTTCTGTGAAGGGATCTGGGGTCTACATTCAAGACTAGGATTTCAGGCAAGAATTATGAGCAAGTGGATTGAACAAGAATAAACTTTTTGTTATAAATGTATTATCTTTTAAATAAATTTGTGTAGACTTAACTCTTCATCTCTTTTCTATTTTTTAAAGATTGAAGTTCATGCTCCCCCAGGCACACCAGTTGGATACGTTAAACAGATCTGGCATCCTTGCTTGCCAAAATTTGTAATCCAGAATGAAGCACGGGAAGATATGCTCAAAATTGTTGGGCCCTGTGTAGTCTGCAGCTGTTGTTCAGATATTGATTTTGAGGTGAATTAACACTAGAAGTTTATATTCTATATTTTAAGAGATTAATCACATTGTTTCTGATATAGGAAACCAGCCTGCCCATTTTATTGCTTGGTACAACTATAAGATTTATACATGGCATAAATCTTATGGTTCTTCTATATGGAATTATTACTAGTTTGAGGGAAATTTCCAGCCCCTGAAAAAAACACACATATAGAATGAAATATCTTCAGAAAGTATCATTTATTCATTAATTGATTCATGTGTGTGTGTGTGTAACATATATATATATGTTACACATAGTGTTCCCTCGATTTTCGCAGGTTTGAAGTTCGCGAAAAGTCTGTACCACGGTTTTTCAAAAATATTAATTAAAAAATACTTCACGTTTTTTCCTGCCTGATGACGTCATATGTCATCGCCAAAATTTCGTCTACCTTTAATAAATATTTTTTTAATAAAGTTTAATAAATAAACATGGTGAGTAATAATCTAAATGGTTGCTAAGGGAATGGGAAATTATAATTTAGGGGTTTAAAGTGTTAAGGGAAGGCTTGTGATACTGTTCATAGACAAAAATAGTGTATTTACTTCTGCATCTCTACTGCGCAGAAATTCAATTTTCGCGGGTGATCTCGGAACGCATCCCCCGCGAAAATTGAGGGAACACTGTATATATATATGGAATGAAGAACAGGAAAATTTTAAAACTTTCTGAACGTTAAATTAACTTGTTTTAGAATATCTTTAGTATTGTTTTAATAATATTGTAAACTTTAACTAAGACTATTGAATATATATTTCATTTCTGAAGATAATTTTTGTTTACATTTTTATTATTACATTATTTTTCTTACTGACGTGAAATAGTGGTATCTGCTTCAAGATAATTGAATTTTCTGCATCATAAAAAAAAATGTCTGCATTTTCTCCTGAACTAGGTATTATCTTTGGATGACAACAATGTTGGAAAAATTTCCAAGCAGTGGACTGGTTTCGTGAGGGAGGCTTTTACAGATGCTGACAACTTTGGAATCCAGTTTCCAATGGATCTTGATGTAAAACTGAAAGCTGTTATGCTTGGAGCTTGCTTCCTTATAGTAAGTATCCCATACTCAGATGCTATATATTACTATATTCACTAATTGTATAATTCAATGATAGACTTTTTAATATAATACAGGCAAAGGTGGCCTACTAAAGTGAAATGGTGATATGTGTTTGCTCCCATGGCTCTGAGTGCTAGCAGAGTCCAGCGCAATTATGCTAATGCACTTGCGCAGGTAGCAAAATCACGCTGGAGTCCGATAGCACTCAGAGCCACAGGGGTGAGCACACATCAGCCTCTGAATACAGGAGTATCAAACTTGCGTCATCACATGACATTGGGGCTTTTCTCCCCTTTGCTAAACAGGGCGTGGACAATGTGTGGCGCATCTGGCCTGTGGGATGGGAGTTTGACAGCCCTGGTATAATACATCAGTGGTTTTCCTAATGGAATTTGCTATAGCAGCTTGAACTGAGTTTCTATTTGAACCAGCAGGAGAATTGCTAAATTCTTTTCATTGCCAGAGGAGGTTATCAAATTAACTCATGCATTAAGTTTGATAGTCAATTCTGGAAAGAAACTTCCAAATTTTCAAAACACACTGGATTAGATAAAATACTTAAGGTTATGGGATGGCCTGCTGAAAGAGTTGCAATTTTATGGATGGAAGTAGCACATGTTGTAGTCTTCTCTACACTTTCTAAACTCAACACTCTTTAGATTACAGATATTGGAATCCTTAGGCCCAATAATTCCTCAGAAATATAAGGATTGTTATCTTCGTTAATGTCGGTTTCAATGAATCCCACCATGATTATGTTTTTCATTAAAAGAAAACTGTTCAGTAAAATAGAAGAATGTCTGAATTTTAGTAAGGAATTTACTTAATAATTCCCTGTTCATTTTTATTTTCAATAGGATTTCATGTTTTTTGAACATACGGGACAAAATCGGCAACAACGTGCTGGAGTCTGGTAAAAGAGTACAGTCTTCATTGTAGGAACTTCCAGTGAAGTAGTTTCATTTTCATTAGACACTCTATTTTTTTTCTTTTGGCATTATACCATAGCTTCTGCAAAAAATAGGATTGCAAATTACTTCTAAATCAGGGGTCCCCAAACTTGGCAACTATAAGACATGTGGACTTCAAGACTTAATAATAGCCTTTATAATTTAGAACAGACATCTGGCTGGAGAAATCTGGGACTTGAAGTCCACAAGTCTTAAAGTTGTTTGAAGACCTCTTCTAAATTATGAAAGCTATTTTAGAATTATTAATTACATTAATAATTACATTATAATGACATTGAAGTGATGATACATATTTATATTAAAAGTGAAGTCTTGCCATGCATCCTCAACATTATTTCAAATAGTGTTAATGTGAATGTTATACTTTGTACTGTAACTTGATGTTATAATCAAATTTATATTTTGTACATAGTAAATATATAAAGTGAATTTTTAAAATAAGGTTTTTGTATTTTGAGTATTTCTTAAGATACCGTATTTTTTGGAGTAAAAGATGCACCTTTTTTACCCCCCAAAAGGAGGGTGAAAACTTGATTGTGTCTTATACAGTGAATGTAGCCCCAGCCACCCCCACCCTTTGGCCTTTGCTTCCCAGCAATTTACCTCCTTGCAGCAAATGGAACATAGCCTGTTAAGCCAAGCAACTCTTTATCAGCTTCCTGATTCTCAGCTGACTGAGACTATAAAGCAGGTCACCTGGTGAAAGTGAAAGTGAAACTAAAGTGCAGCGAGAGGCAGAGGCAGAATTTTATTTTCTTGTGCTAATTAGTTATTGAATCTGAATAACTAAATTCTATAGAATGTTCAAATTTTAGACTTATTTTTTAAAAACTGCTTTATTATTTTTCTAGAAATTTTTTAAAAATGAAACTTTTTTAAAAAAAATATGCTTGATCTGAAGAGGCCCAGTGCTATTGTATCTTCTTTTAAATAATAGAGAATAATGTATACATCCAGAAAGCCAAATCAGTTTTAAAACTCTATAGAAGTATAATCTGAAATGTAACAGTTGTCCCCCTTTAGTATTAAGATAAGGCAACTGAGTTAAACCCTGACTTAGTCATGTCTGAAGTAGCATTAATATAAAGTGGTACCTCTACCTAAGAACCCCTCTACTTACAAACTTTTCTAGATAAGAACCGGGTGTTCAAAAAAAAATTTCCTCTTCTCGAGAACCATTTTCCACTTACAAACTTGAGCCTCCGAAACTGTAACCGGAAAAGGCAGGGAGAAGTCTGGGAGGAAACGGCCGGAAAAGGCAGAGAGAAGCCTCAGTGGGGTCTCTAGGAATTTCTTGGGAAGAAACAGGGCCGGAAAAGGTGGGGAGAAGCCTCCATGGGGCCTCTCTAGGAATCTCCTGGGAGGAAACAGGGCCTCCACCCTTCCTGTGGTTTCTACAATCACACACATTATTTGCTTTTACATTGATTCCAATGGGTAAATTGCTTCTTCTTACAAACTTTTCTACTTAAGAACCTGGTCACGAATTAAGATCTTAAGTAGATGTACCACCGTATTTCCATAATATACATTTCTTCAATTCTTTGCTATTTCTATGGATCAGACACACATCCACAGAAATACACAGCAAACAGTGTATATCATCTGTACTTTTTGCTCTTTACTATTTGCTCTTTACTGTTTGCTGATTGGCAGATTGCTAGGAGGCAGAGGCCTTTTTTCGTCCTCCAAAACTAAGCTGTGCCTTATACTCCAGTGCATCTTATATTACAAAAAATACGGTAGGTTAGTTTTGCATTACAATACACATTAAATCTGATAGTGTCTGCAAGACTGAATATAAGTGTCTATACATTTTTATCCTATGTGTGCAGAAATAAAAACTGTACCAGGAAGAATATAATTTGTACAACTTTCTTTTTTTTACATTTTTTACAACTATTTTGCAAATAGTTGAATGCCACAGTGTCAGAATATGACTATAGTACAGTATTGTTATATGAATGTACTGTACTTTTTGATTGCTATCTTCCTATTTTTTTTCCTACCCTGATTCTTGTTCTATGTATCTTGATTATGACACATTCTAACAATTTTTTTTTAAAAATTACACCAAACGTGTGCTTTCTTCATCTGACATCAGTAAAGGGTAAACATGATCATACTTGAGAACTGGATATCATTAATGTAATTTTCAGTTACAAAAGTCTATTCAGACTTCTTCGACATAGATTATTCTGTTTCATAAAGTGTTGTTTAAGGAAATGTGGAAAATATTTTATTTTTGTTAGTATGTGCTGGATTTAATATTACTGTTTTTATATGATAATAAATATTCTATGACTGTATCCATGTTCCATTGATTAATTGTTTTCAGTGTCATGAAATTTCTCATTTGTTCTAGGTTGCTTTTCTCTTTGATAAGTTTTCAACTATTATTTCTTGTCTGGCCTCAGGTGCTTTGGAGAATAGATTAACTCTCTCCATGCTGTAGCAGCCCCTTAAATATTAGAAGGTTGCCATTAAGTTACTCCTAGTCCTTCTCTTTGTTAGAGTAGGCAAATATCTTTTGTAGGTTCTCCATAATTTTCAAACATGGGAAGGGATCCTGAGAGCAAAATGTTTACAAAACAGTGATCTAGATAGGTCTCTACAGCAACCTGGAAAGTAGGGACAAATAAACAACAAAATATGAAATATTTCTGCCTTTTCCATAAAACCAGGATTTTTACTATAGGGAGTCCTTAACTTATAACCAGTCATGACAGCCTTGAATAGGATGCTCTATTATCCATAAATGCTTCTGACAATTGTAAAATGTTGCTTCCACCACAGTCTGTTGCTTACTCAAAACTTTTCTTCCTTTCACTGTCCCTTTTTCGATGTCTTTTATTACTGTTGACCATCTCGTTTTCTCCCATTATTATTATTATTATTTATTTTACAGATTTATGGGCTGTTCCAACTTTTAGTGAGTGGGTTAGTACCACTGCTACCTGTACTAGCACAATTTTTGCTTTGGGACAGAAATGCTTGAAAAGGACAACAAAAGTTCAATATTTTATAAATATTGTCCTTTTCTCTAGCTTAAATCGCTAAGAAAGAAAATTCAGATAGGGACAGATAGACGTATACTTTTCTTATCACTTGGTACATTTTTTGCATACTCTAAATCTTGGAGTTATATCATGATCTCCCACTGGAGTTGAAACAACTAATGTGACCATTAAGTGTTCTTCAGGATTAAATATTGTTTTTAATTATTTATGGTACATTCCACATATTTTTCGATTGTTTATTGTTAGATTATCCTTCTAGTTAATAAATTTAATATGACTAAATTTTTTATTCATAGTTTTACTTTTGGATGTTTAGAAAGCATAGGCCAATTTACTGTACAGGACCCAGCAGAATTAATACTGTAAAGGTCACAGTTTATAATAATGTATATAAAATTGATTTGTAAATAAAAATATGATATCTAGTCACCTTTTGAACCAACTAACAAGCAAAGCAAGAAAATTTTGCTTACTGTGGCTTTTAATTGCATCTGAAAAAAATTATATTTTATTGCCTCGACTGCAAAAGAAATACCGGTAGTTACATATTTGAAGATTATTACATTCTTCTCCAATTAGGTTACTGTATATTTCTTTCATGAAATGCAACATGTTGCAATATTACAGATAAGTTGTCACAAGGATTATTCTCTCCTGTCACAACGTAATAATTGTAAATAATTAAGGCTTCCTTTGTAAGCTATTGAAAGTGTAATTACTTCAACCTATTACAAGGAATTCTTTTAAAAATTGCTTCAGTTCTCGTTTCCCACAAGATTTTTCTGGGTCATATCTGTCAATCTACAGATCAACAATAAATGCTATTTTTTTTTGTTGGGTTACCAGTTAGTTTATACAAAGCATTATGAGCCAGGGTGGTATAAGCCGAGGTGGCGCAGCAGGTAGAGTACTGTACTGCAGGCCACTGAAGCTGACTGTAGATCTGAAGGTCAGCAGTTCAAATCTCATCACCGGTTCAAGGTTGACTCAGCCTTCCGTCCTTCTGAGGTGGGTAAAATGAGGACCCAGATTGTGGGGGCAATACGCTGGCTCTGTTAAAAAGTGCTATTGCTAACATGTTGTAAGCCACCCTGAGTCTAAGGAGAAGGGCGGCATAAAAATTGAATAAATAAATAAATTACACAGCATGATGATGTAGAGAAACTAGCCCTAAAATCAAGCCGTAGCAGAAAATGAAGCCATAGCAGATCATTGCTCAACTGTCCCAAGAGGAACACCAAGTCTAGAGTCTGCTGCTCCTTGTGAATCAGGCCCTGAATTACCTGGGTCAGATGCATGGTTGCCATGGAAGCCATGAACCTCTGAGCCAATCCAGAGGATTTGCCGAGCAACGGCACATTGAAGTCTGCCAAGACTATAAATCTCGACTGCCAATCTGGCTACCTTCTTGAGTAGTGGAGCCAGGGCTGTTGCAACATAGCTGGGAGGCTGGTACATGAGCAACAACCCCACCTGGACCCCTAGGTTCAACTTCACAAGGAGGAACTCACAACCTGATATCTTGGGACCAGAGAGGCTGTGTAGGCTGACGATCTTCTAGGCCATAATAGCCACTCCTCTCCCCCTTCTCTTGGGTCACAGCTGATGCATACCTGAAACCTGGTTGGGCACATATCCAAGAGGAACACCTCCCTTGGGACCCAGCCAGGTCTCAGTCACACACACCAGTTCAGCCGCCTCATCCAAAACTAAATTCTGGATGAGGGGAGTTTTATTATTTACCTACCTCACATTGAGTAGCAGCAGCTGGAGCCCAGGGCTTATTGTATATCTTTCCATAAATAACAGCTGCCTTGTCTCCAAAATTCATATGCCTAATTTGAGAACCGAAACACTTCAGTCCATCCAAGAATACTGGAAGTGGAAGAAAAGGATTATGACTTTTTGTAGACCACAAAAGTAACAACAGGTGGACAACATACCTGTAAGTCCTATTATTGTCATAGCCCGAATCCAGCATTGTGTTCACTTATCTTTCTGCTCTTTCAGACCTGGTTTCTTGGTGCTCATCCTTTCTCTGCCCTCCTTGTTCTCTGTTTGTGAAAAAGAAAAACGGTTGCAGTGTCTTGTACAGTGGAGCATTTTAAACTGTAAAGAAACAAAGCTGAAGTCAAGCCGGGACCTCCTTCCCCTGAATACCTGTAGCCGAAACTAAATCATCATATAAACTGGATTTTCACTTGCTTCTTTTCTGATTTTTCAGGCACACATAATCATTATATCAAAAAGGAAACTGGAAAATAGCTTAGCTTAGCTGGCAAGACTAATTAAATCAGTTTCTTCCTCTAAGATGTGAGATTCCAGGCACTTCTTCCTCTCCAGAATGAGAGGAAGCAGTAAGAGGAAGTAGTACTAATGTTTAGTAGTGTCCCATTTGCTATTATAGTTCTGTCTGACTCAGATTGACTCTTCCATCCTTTCAAGGTGGGTAAAATGAGGACCCAGGTTTTGGGGGGCAATATGCTGACTTTGTAAACTGCTTAGAGAGGGCTGTAAAAGCATCTTACTTCTAGTGCTAATATTTGAATGCAACCGTGTCTGAAATTGTTGGCTCTTAAACTCTAAGGCTCAAGGTGAGTGTTGGGGTTTTATAAGAAGCATGCTGCTTTGAGAAGAAAGAAAGTAAAGGTTGCCTGGTGGAAAACTTAAGGGGGAAAAAAGGTCTCTGAGCTGTGTAGCCTCAGTTCCACCTTTTGTAATTATTGTGAATGGATAAGGGAAGGAGTTTGCTGTTTTGGGGGGAAAGGGTTGCGGCATCCTTTTATGCATCTCAGGTTAGTGCAATACATGGAATAAATTAATCACCATTTTCCTTTGTATTTTTGCAATGGGATGTACAGACTTAATAAACTATAACAATGTTTTGCTTGTGTTGTGGTTAGCTCTGGCCCAGCTCCTGCCCCAAGGACTGTGGATGTGGGGGAGACATCCACCTGTTTTGCCCCCGGTGGAATCTGCTGATGAAGGCTCCTCTGACCAAGAAGACATGAGTGACAGGGAGGAGGAGAGTGTGGCAGACAGCTCAGAAGGAGATCAATTATTGAGCTCCTTCTTGGATTCAGAACAAGAGTTAATGATACAGCCATGCATGCAGCGATGCATAGGCAACAACAACTGAGAGATTATTATCAAAGAATATGAGGCCACCTGTGGTTGGGTGGGGATGTGGTAATTAGTGAGGCTGCTATAAATAGCAGCCTGTGGGTTTGGCCATTGTGGAGGATTATATGATCATTGTGTTTCATGACTGCTTTTCTGACTTTGATCTTTGTGTGCTGATTTTTCCCCGCTTTGAAACTAACCCAGAGCAAAGTGTGTTTCACTTTGTGAAAGAAAAGGGACTGTGAATTGCCTCACAGCTGCAAGCTAAGTATCACTGAACTGATAAGGGACTTGTACAAATTACCAATTTGTTTGGAGACAAGTGCTCTTTGCTATACAAAAAGAGTGCTCTGTTTATTTGCATTTTTGGTATAAAGAACATTGTTTTGAATTTTCAAACGTGTGTGTGTCTGAAATTGCATCTGTGCATTTTTGGGAGGATTCTACCAGAGAGCTCAACAGAACAATAAATGACATTGAATTATTAGCTTTGGTATTGATTTCCCTTAGGGCTTGAACTCTTTGGGATATTAAGGCAGCTAGTGCCTCTAGCTATCTTGGATTACAGGCCTTAGAAAACCAATACCAAGTGGACAATGGCCAACTTTTTGTAGTTGCGGTGAAAAATATTCAGAAGGTCTTTCTTTCTCTCCCATCCGTCCGCCCACTCACCCAAAAATACGTGTACATGATCACCAAGATTTTATTTAGCCTTCACTATTAGAGCAGCTGCTTCAGACTGAAAACCTTTTCATTGTTATTTTGTTGACTCATAATTGAAATCTTTAAGAAATTATTCTTCCCTGGTGTTTTGAGTAGCATCTACCTGCTGGATAGCATTCTCTCTTAATTTTTCATCATGCTTTTGTATGGCTTTCCACACCTTGGATTACTGAATTAACGTAACTCTATTGAACAATGCATTGAACCTGAAAGAAGTTATATGAAACCTGAGGTACAAAACTAGTTAGAAATATTTAAAGCTTGCATGTTTGGCAAATTTGATGTATGATTCTTATGGACAATTTGGTTCACTTATAATTTGGCCCTTTACCATTGTTATCAAGAAAACAAAAGTATCTGGATATCACCCAGAATCAAGATTGACCAAAAGGGGAATTCTTTACCTCTCTCTTTCCCCCACATCAATAATCCCAGGTTAAAAGATATGGTTTCTGCCTCTTTCTAAGAATAAAACACACACAATATCAGAGGGACCCTTCCTTTTTCTTATATTGTTGAAATTATATTTTGTGCAATTTTATCCAGTTGTTCTTTTGAAGATGTATGAGTACTCTTAATAGCAGCACATCAACTGCAACATCAGATAGATTGTATTTGGGTGGATGCAGCAGAGTTAAATTTAGTCATTTCAGAGTCAAGTAAATTACCAATTCTCCCCATCCAACAAAATGAATTCTCCCCACCCAACATAAAACCACTGATTTCCTAAACCATTCGAGAAAATAATGCAGAGCAGATCAGGAGCAAAGTAATGAGACTAAAATCTGAAAAATAATTTATATAATTTTTATAACCTCCAACCATGCATTTACATAATATCATACAATATAACATAGAAAATTGTGTTTCTTATTTGATAGACCAATGCAAATATTTTAACTAAAGTTTTATCAGAAACTTTTGAAATGTTTGGTTATCATTTGCATTTTAGAAAACAATTTGCTTATGATCTCATTTTTAAATTTAGCAGTTCAACCTAATACAGTATATTGTCTTATGGAGCTCTTGAAGCTGCCAGTATGCCTACTACCGTTGAACCTGTGGTTTGGATGCCGGCCCCACCAGTTCCTTCCAAATGCCCACCTGTATTGGAAAAGGTATGTTTTTCTTGCGATCCTTTACCTGATCAGAACAGAAGATTATGAGATTCTAATTCTTTCCCCTATTTAATAGCCTCTAATTATACTGGCCTATACTTTCTCTAGTCCCTGGCCAGCAAATTTGGAAATTTCCAACAAGCCCACATCATAATGATTTATTTCTCTTGCATCCTTATAATTTAGTGAATTAATATGATTCTACTGAAGAATGATTAAATAAGTTCACTGAATAGTGAATTAAACAGATGTATTAATAATTCTATTAATCAATTATAATTTATATTTATCTTAATTTATCATTTAATCTAAAACTTTAACATTTTATATTTAATGAAAATCTATTCAATACAGAGGAAAAATAGTAAGGCATCTTTTCATATATGCTGAATATGAAATAATTATAATCATCATTTAAAATATTTATTTTTACCATTATAATAGAAGGATTATGCAGTAGTGGTTAAAAAAGTAATGTTATATTTTGACGATCATTAAAAAATAAAAAATTTAGTTTGTAAAATGTAGCTTTAGGACTAAAATTTGAAGTCATTAGAATTAAAATTCAAGTCCAATTCTCTTCAAACATTACCAAAAAGCATTGATTTGATTTGATTTGATTTGATTTGATTTGATTTGATTTGATTTGATTTGATTTGATTTGATTTTTACGCCGCCCCTCTCTGTAGACTCGGGATGGCTAACAACAGTAAAAAGACAATATGAACAAATCTAATATTAAAAGTAAGGTAAAAAACCCCAATTTAAGAAACCAATCATACATACAGACATACCATGCCTAAATTTTATAAGTCTAGGGGGAAGGGAATATCTCAATTCCCCCATGCCTGACGACAGAGGTGGGTTTTAAGGAGCTTACGAAAGGCAAGGAGGGTGGGAGCAACTCTGATATCTGGGGGGAGTTGGTTCCAGAGGGTCGGGGCCGCCACAGAGAAGGCTCTTCCCCTGGGTCCCGCCAAATGACATTGTTTAGTTGACGGGACCCGGAGAAGGCCAACTCTGTAGGACCTAACTGGTTGCTGGGATTCGTGCGGCAGAAGACAGTCCCGGATATATTCTGGTCCGATGCCATGAAGGGCTTTATAGGTCATAACCAACACTTTGGAAGAGTATTAAGTAGCCACTTGTAAAACTGCAATCAGTTAAATAGATAAATTTGGCTCAAGTATAAGCATATTCTGGAGTGACATTATCACCAAAAACATGGGATTGTACTTAAACATTATCTGGAAATGCAGCTTCCTTTTATAAATTAAACAAGACTTCCAGGTATTGTTAAGACTAAAACCCTACAAGTTTGGTGTTGGCTTAAAACCAACCTTTGCTTTAGCACTTCATGCCATAAATATTAGAAGACACAAGAGAATACTGAAGATTATTTAGAAAGAGAACATCTCCAGAAGATGTTACTGATATATATAATTTAATCAAGAGTAATCATGAGTTTATTTCATCTCTTATATTATTTCCATGGATTGTTTGGAAAACTCAAAGGGGAAAAAATGTAAATATTATTTTCTTCACAAAAATCTCTGATTCGTGACTGGCCTTTATGAACAAAAATTGCTCTCCTTTTCGATGATGAGTAGTTTGGCTCCAATTTACTATTTTATAAAGGATTGTCGGAGAAATCAATATAGGAGAATAAAATATCACCACATCACTTAAATGAGCCATTTAATTTAGCAAAGAAAATTGGCACAACATTGTAAGTTTCACCCTGAGTGAAAACAGCATCTAGAGTGAAAATGACAGTTAGTCTCAAGACTTTCATTTACCAGAAAATAAATTAGGAAAGTTATGGCCCATCAACCCTTTCAACTGTTCAAGATATATTTATCACCCAATCATACCTTGGCCTTTTTTCTTCCAAGGGCACAAGTGTAGCCTGCTATCACATAGCATTTTTATTTTCTAAGAACGTTTTCAGGAAGTTGTGTTCTGACAGTTCTTTTTGTAATGAAAGTTGATACTAGGGACTTAAGGATGCCAGCTTCCTGTTTACTGATTTTTAAATGAAATTACTGATTTTTTTTTTAAAGACCCAGCAATGGATCTGATGAATATCAAGGGAGCAATTGTAGCAGGAAAGGTTTTCTCCCAGTTTGGGCTGGTTTGCCTGAACGGGTAGTGATCTGCTGGGGACATCACGATCAGTGTTCCCTCTAAGGCACGCGGCCACGCGACCGCACACATAAAAACAACCCCCCACGCAGTGTTTTCCAAGGCTGCACAGAAGAGTCGGGTGTCAGGTTGGGGGAAAGCAGCAAAGAAAGTGCGGAGAAGTTTTCTGCCGGCGAAGGTTTTTCCTGCTCTGAATGTTTATTTATTTATTTATTAGATTTGTATGCCGTCCCTCTCCATAGACTCGGGCGGCTCACAACAAGAACAAGAACAATGTAAGAACAAATCTAATAATTTAAAAAACACTAAAAACCCCATTATTAAAAGCAAACAAACACACAAACATTCCATGTATAAACTGTATAGGCCCGGGGGAGATGTGTCAGTTCCCCCATGCCTGACGTCAGAGATGGGTCTTAAGAACTTTGCAAAAGGCAAGGAGGGTGGGGGCAGTTCTAATCTCCGGGGGGAGCTGGTTCCAGAGGGTCGGGGCCACCACAGAGAAGGCTCTTCTGGGTCCCGCCAAACGACATTGTTTAGTCGACGGGACCTGGAGAAGGCCAACTCTGTGGGATCTAACTAGTTGCTGGGATTCGTGCGGCAGAAGGTGGTCCCGGAGGTATTCTGGTCCGATGCCATGAAGGGCTTTATAGGTCATAACCAACACTTTGAATTGTGCCTGGAAATTGATCGGCAACCAATGCAGACTGCGGATTGTTGGAGTAACATGGGCATATCTTGGAAAGCCCATGATTGCTCTCGCAGCTGCATTCTGCACGATCTCGAGGGTGTGCTCCCTTTTCCACTGCCAGCCCGCCATGCACCTCGTGGGGGGGTGGAGGCCGAGCGCTCCACCCTGAACTTTAAAGAGAAAGGCAGAGCCAGAGAGTCTCTCCCAGCAGCCGCAACTGGGAAGCTTGGCACCGGCCCATCCATGGTGGGCAGCGGGAGGGAGGGCCATGGCTGCCTCTCCTTCTCCCACCACCTGTGTCTACCGCCAGCACCTCCTGCCAAGCCGGTGGCCATCGCCACGGGTTCCTCAGGCAGAAGCTACCGCTTCTCTCTGGGCAGCCCAGCCATGCGGCTGTAGATAGCACAGGAGTAGAAAGCTCAGAAGTTCTCCCCATGGCGGTGAGATTTTTAAGCAAAATGGATGCCGCTGCCGCCCCCTCTGGGGTCCTGCAGGCCCTGCTTCTGAATTACGATGAGAGAAAGAAAAAGGGAGAGGAAAGAGAGAGAAAAACAGAAATGAAAGTGAGAGAAACGAGAGCAAGTGGGAGGAGAAACGAGAGCAAGTGGGAGGAGAAACAAATAGGGGGAGAGGGAGAAGTACCTTGGAGAGGAAAAGAATGAGAGAAAGGGAAAGGGAAGAGAGAGAGAAGTGGAAAGAAAGAAAGAAAAGGGAAAGAGGGAAGAAAGAGAAGTAGAGAGGAAGAAAGGAGGGAGGGAAGGAGGGAAGGAGAAATGGAGGGAACAAGAAAGGGAAACAATCTACTGCGGCTTGATTTCCTGGCTCCAATCCTCTTCCCCAGGGAGGTGGAACCGATTAGGAGGTTCCGCCCCAAATGCCTGATGGACCCAGAGGGCTTTCAGAGGGTGCTTGGGGTTCTACCAGATTCACTCGTCCACAGCTCAGCAGAGTCTCTTGCTGAGGCCTGGAACAAGGCTGCAGCGGAGGCTCTTGACCGAATTGCACCTTTGCGACCTCTCTGTGACACTAGACCCCGTAGAGCTCCATGTTTCAACAAGGAGCTCTGAGAGTTGAAATGCCAGAAGAGATGTCTAGAGAAGTGATAGAGAAAGAGTAAGTCCGAATCTGATGGAACACTTGTAAGAGTTTTTATTAAGACCTACAAAGTGGCGCTCAAGGCGGCAAGATGCGCGTACCATGCCACCTTGATTGCATCAGCGGAATCCCACCCAGCTGCCCTGTTTAGGGTGACCCACTCCCTTCTAAATCAAGGGGGAGTTGGGGAGCCCTTGCAGGGCAGTGCCGAGGAATTTAACTCGTTTTTCACTGATAAAGTCGCTCGGATCCGGGCGGACCTCGACTCCAATTGTATAGCAGTATCAGCTGACAATGAGTCAGTCGAGGTGACTGGGGCTAAATGTCTTTGCCCATCCGTCTGGGAGG
Organism: Erythrolamprus reginae; assembly: GCF_031021105.1. NCBI lineage: Eukaryota > Metazoa > Chordata > Lepidosauria > Squamata > Dipsadidae > Erythrolamprus > Erythrolamprus reginae. The sequence goes on along the minus strand of NC_091954.1, from coordinate 87,055,150 downwards.
AGTTTGATTTGGTGACACCTGATGCAGTGGACAAGGCCATTGGAGCTGTGAGCTCCGCCACCTGTTTACTGGATCCGTGTCCCTCTTGGTTGGTTAATTACAAACTTTTCTACTTAAGAACCTGGTCACGGAACGAATTAAGTTCTTAAGTAGAGGTACCACTGTATTATGCAAGCAACCAGATTGTGGGCTCTTATGAAGCAAGTAGTATGACTCTAGAATGGTGTTTTACAGCCTTAGCAACTTTAAGATATGTGCATTCCAACTTCCAGAATTCCCAAGCCAGCACACTAGCTGAGGAATTCTAGGAGTTGAAGTCCATGCACCTTAAAGTTGTTAAGGTTAAGAAACACTGATCTAAAATATATAATATATTAGCAAGACCCTTGCAACTGCTCATGGCACTTCTAGAGGAACTTTAATGATATTCCCAAATGAAATGTCATATATCTAAATAAAAGCTATGGAAAAAACAAATTCCTTTTCTTTGGTGCCTTGATGGATATCAACATTTGAAAGAGTGGGAGATGGAAAGGAGGAAAAGGAGATAGACAGGGAGGATTGAATTTTATATCTGTAAGAAAATAATGTAAGTGTAAAAAAATCATTTTGATTAAGTATAATTCAAGCAAAAACCTGAATAATAATTCCATCATAATAGATATATATTGGCTTTAAAAAACGCTTGTGAGATTCAACAAAATATTTCAGCACTTTTCATTATTCACTACATGGGTGAATGAAATAAACTGATTCCTGTTCTTTGTGTTTGGACTGACAACTCAATGTAGCTAATAGCAAGTAGAAAAGTTCAAGATCGAAACAAATTTTGAAAGCTGTAGTTAAAAACTATATGAAGCATATTGGCAGCTCTTTTAAAGGCACTCTCATAATTGTGTCTGATGGGTCTCGTAAATGGGCCTTTGAAAGCAATGGGATCTTCAGAAGGCCCTGTACATGGGTAAAATGTTCCCGTTTCGTTCGTGCCTATTGGTCATTGGAGAGTCAGTCACAAAGGGAGTGTGAGGCTCCACCCACCTGCCCTGATGCCCCCATTTGGGTTCTTTTACCTTCTGCCCATACGCAAAGCAATCTGTAAATGCACAGAGTGAAAAAGAACCCAAATGGCGGTATCCAGGCAGGTGGGCAGAGTCTCACATTTGTCTGTCTGTCTGTCTGTCTGTCTGTCTGTCTGTCTGTCTGTCTGTCTGTCTGTCTGTCTGTCTGTCTGTCTGTCTATCTATCTATCTAGCTATCTAGCTATCTAGCTATCTATCTAGCTATCTATTGGATTTGTATGCCGCCCCTCGGGGCCTTCCTTTCACAACTGGCTCTCCGATGACCATCAGGCACAGCGGGAGCATTTTACCCCTGGGCCTATCTAATATTTCAATTCCAGATAGGTTATTTATCTGAGGTAGAAGTAGTACTTGAGACAAATCTTCCTATTTATGACAAAAGATGCTGATCTCCAAGCAAAAATAGGAACACCAAGATCTTTCATGCCCTTTGCACCAAAGCACATTGCCAAGAACTCGGTTGCCAGTTTTTCTTGCATTCTTGTGGTAACCAATTTTACACATTAATTATGATTTATTTGGCATGTCTGTGGGAAAGATGAGTTTCTTTGTTAGAGGTTTTTGATGTGAATTGAATTCTCCAGAATTCTCTTTTCCTCTACTCTTGTGTTATTGGATTTTCCTTTTGCTACATAGTAGGGACAAATTAATTTTGAAGAAATTTTGAAGAACAGCTGTAGCTTTAAATTCATGGGGAGGGACAGGCTACCCTCATTTTATTCTGATTTTTGAAGCAGTTTATTGCTACACTGCTAGATTTGGTGAGACCCTATGCTACAGAGAGTTTAGAAACTCCTATTAAAAAGTTACATCAGAAGTTCTTAGAAAGATGTATACCAAAATAAGACCCTGGGTTGACATTAAAACAACTGAATATGTATATATGGCATTGGGTTCTTTAATAGAAAATTATTTAAGGTAAAAAACACAAATTATTTTCAAGGAATTCTTTTACTGATTATATATTTATCATTTAGATCAGGGGTGTAAAACTGGCAGCCCGCAGGCTGAATACATCATGCACAGGCCATGCACTAGTTGCGGCTCTACCTGGACTGGGAGTCACTGTTCACAGTCATTCATGCCCTCATCACCTCGAGGTTCAACTACTGTAACACTTTCTACATGGGGCTACCTTTGAAAAGTGTTCGGAAACTTTAGATCGTGAAGAATGCAGCTGCGAGAGCAATCATGGGCTTTCCCAGATATGCCCATGTCACATCAACACTCTGCAGTCTGCATTGGTTGCCGATCAGTTTACGGTCACAATTCAAAATGTTGGTTATAACCTATAAAGCCCTTCATGGCATCGGACCAGAATACCTTCGGGACCGCCTTCTGCCGCACGTATCCCAGCGACCGATTAGGTCCCACGGAGTTGGCCTTCTCCGAGTCCTGTCGACAAAACAATGTCATCTGGCGGGACCCAGGGGAAGAGCCTCCTCTGTGGCCCCCCGACCCTCTGGAATAAACTCCCCCCGGAGATTAGGACTGCCCCCACCCTCCTTGCCTTTTGTAAACTTCTAAAAACCCACCTTTGCTGCCAGGCATGGGGAAATTGATTCCTCTCAGCCGCTCCGTTTTATGTATGGTTTGTTTGGCTTGTATGAGTGTTTTTAAATGGAGGGTTTTTTGCTGTTTTAATCATTGAATTTGTATTGTGTATTCTTGTTGTGAGCCACTCTGAGTCTTCGGAGAGGGGCGGCATACAAATCTAATTAATAATACTGTATTAATATTATTAATTAATATTAATATTAATATTAATATTAATATTAATATTAATATTAATATTAATATTAATATTAATATTAATATTAATATTAATATTAATATTAATATTAATATTAATATTAATATTAATATTAATATTAATATTAATATTAATATTAATATTAATATTAATATTAATATTAATATTAATATTAATATTAATATTAATATTAATAATAATAATAATAATAATAATAATAATAATAGTAATGCCCACTTCAGGTCTGTTAAGAGGAAAAATGTCACAAAACATCATGTGATTCAACGTGATGTTGGAGTTTGACATCCATGATTTAGATAGTTCTTTTATCTTTCTTAAATTATAATCTCATATAGGTAGTCCCCAATTTACAATCAAAATTGAGCTCAAAGTTTCCATTGCTATGTAAGACATTTACTAAGTGAGTTTTACTCCAGTTTAGATCTTTCCACAGTTGTTAAGTGAATGATTTCAGTTGTTAAATTAGTCACATGGTTTTTAAATAAATCTAGTTTCTCTATTAACATTGTTTGTCATAATGTCATAGAATATGACCCAGAGATGCTACAATCGTCACACTTGGCCAATAAAGAATTCTATTTCTATTGTATTCTCCAGATATGCCCAGGTAACAAATCCAGATGTGTCAGCAAAAGTGAAAGAGAAGACATCTCTATAAATGTTCTGACAGCTGGAAAAAAAATTCATTATACAAAGCATTTGTAAGCATAGTCTTCCATCTATTTCAAAATACAGTATTCTACCCTCTGTTATAATTCTTGGAAACTGTTACAACTTCAGTAATGATGTTTCTATTTCATGGCTAATAAAGAAGCCTAAAAATAAACAGCCCAACTTTTTCAACAACTACTGATTATTTTATTTCATTACATTACTTTGATCTTTGAACATTAAATAATTTGGTGCTGCTAAGGAAAGGTCTTATTCCATTTCCCCATTTCCTATCATGACAAACGAATTAGATTGGGGCCCTGCCCATGGTTTATTTAGCCAACTAAATAAATAAACGTCTAAACTCTGAGCTGTCAGAGCAACAGTGAATACCTTTCTGAGTACCAAGCACACCTGATGCCTTAAGTAAAAATAAACTGAATATACTAAATGAAGAGATTAATGAAGGGAAAAGATGGGAAGAGGCTGTGATATCAGAAAGCACCTGCCTTGGATTGAATTTCAGGCATTTCTGCATTTCTTTTATTTTTTTATTTATTTGTCAAATATGCATAGGAATTATTTTTTTGTTTTGTCAAGTATATATTGGAGATATGTAAAGATATAATAATATTCATATACATATTAGTAATAAGAAAAAATAAGAAGAAACATTAGATATACAGTAATCAGCGGTGGGCTATGAGCCGTAAGGCTAAATTGAGCTTGTTGCTGCGGCTTGTAAGTTCTTGCGGGACCAGCCCGATTTTGCTGCTGCAACTGTGGAGGTAGCAAAATTGTGCCCGGTTTTCGGTGGTTTTACCTGCGGCTCTGTGCACGATTTTGCTATCTCCACAGGTGCAGCAGCAAAATCGCGCTGCTCCCGCAAGAACTTATAAGCCGCTGCGGCGAGTGCAATTTAGCGTTCTGGCTCCTAGCCCACCGTTGGATATAATAATATTCATATGCATGGTACTAGTAGAAAAAATAAAAGAAATATTAGGACAGGGGACGGAAGGCACGCTGGTGCACTTATGCATGCCCCTTAAATATTAGTAGTTTGTATAAACATAAATAAAAGTAAGGATAAAAGAGCACAGTAGGAAAGGGACGGTAGGCACAGTGGTGTGTTTATTATTTATTATATTATTATTTATATTTATACTATATTATATTGTTATATTATGTGCACTAGTGTGCCTTTCGTTCCCTCTCCAATTGTCTTTCCTTTATCTCATATATCATATATATTTTCTTCCTTTCATATATCTTTTCTATTTTTACATTTATCTTCATATACATATTACTTCATGTCTATTCTCTTCCTATGTATTTGTGTATTGGACAAATGAATAAATAAAATAAAATAAATAAAAATAAAATATTATTGTTCCAAGATTTATCACCGAATCTCTTCTCCCCCCCCCCCAAAAATAACCCCGCTTTGGGGTGGTAGACGGAACAGGATGGAACTTTGTTATTACTTCATCCATGGCAAAGATTTGTGGACTAAGCCTACGGTTTTAGGTTGTTGATTTTACAAACAAACAACGGGCTTGGTCCCGTGACGTAGGAAACAGACCGCCCGTTTCTTTTCTAAACAACCGCAGCCCGCACCTCTCTCTCTGCCTTATCTCTCCGTCATATTAATGCTGGCAATTAAGCAGCGAGCTCCTCCCTCGCGCGCTTAACCAGAGCAGTCTCTGGCGAATGCCAAACTTGCTACGGCGGGGAATATTTCCGCCCCCACCAAATACTCTGAGCTGCACGGCCTCCTTCGGGCCTCTTGCTCCTCCCCTGCCATATTCAACTCCATTTGCTCTTTCCCTCATTCCTCGCCCTGCCCTGTTTCCTAGCAGGGCCCCTGGAGCTGGGCGGGGAGTGGCAGAAGAGCGCTCGGCCAAAGTCTCGTTTTTCTCACGGGCGGGGACAAACAAACCGATCAGCAATAACAGTAACGCGGCTGGAAGTATCGTTTGGGTTTGGGTTTGGTTTTTTTATTTTATTTGCAAAGGCGATTCCGACGCTCTTACTATAGAGTATTTACCTTGCAAGGCGTAAAATGTAAGTGTTCCTTTCGTCTGGGAACTTCAGGGATGCGGGATAAAAGGGTTTGCAAGCTCACCGTTGCTTGGCGCCACTACTTGCTTTGATTGAAAATGACAAGGTTCTTGCAAAGGAAATGGAAGGATAGTAAACAGGAAACGCCCGGAGATTCCTTGTCGTTTTCCAAGGTATTACTGATTTATTGGGGACTGTTAACGGGACCAGGGACAGTTTGATTCCACACGCACAGACGGAACTGTCAGATTATTCTTGAATTTACATCATTCAAAAGTTGGACTTGTCACCTGGCGATTTATTTTCTTCCACCAGTTTGCCCAGTACCACCCTGTTGTCTTTATCAATAACCATAGGGCAGCCCTGAAATCAGTATTCTAATATCTGTTGTAGAATCAGAAATGAGTAAGCTTTGTTGTTATCTGGTTGGGGGAGAACTTTATTGGAGACGTTTTGTTGTTATTGTCACTTATTAGTTTATGGTCCATTTCTAAGATGAAATTTATTCCCGTGTAAATGTGTTGGTATTGAAGCTTCTTCTGTGCTGTTGAGAATAGAAGAAGTTTTCTGATTGAAAGGAATTGCAATACCAAAATAAACAGCTGAAAGCTAGGAAACTATGGTTGGTTTGTATGCTGCAACAGGTGAAGCGTGTGTACACAATTTTAAAACAAAGAACAGTGGAGAAGATAAGTGTTATACTGTTGTGATTAGCTCTGGCCCAGCTCCTGCCCCAAGGAATGTGCAAGTGGATGTGGGGAAACATCCACATGCAGCAGGCCTGTTTTGCTCCCCATTGAATGTGCCGACAAAGCCTCCTCTGACCAATGAAGTGTGAGTGACAGGGAAGAGGGGAGTTTGGCAGACAGCCCAGGAGGAGATCAATCATCTGTATCATCCTTGGATTCTGAACAAGAATTAATGACACATCCACACATGCGTAGAGTGATGCATAGGAGACAACAACTGAAGGATTATTACAAGAGAAAATGAGGCCACCTGTGGTTGGGTGGAGCTGCTGTAATTAGTGCTACAGATAAAAGTGCAGCCTGGTGGTTTAGCCTCATGGCAGTTTATCTGATTCATTGTTTCGTTAAGATCATGGTTTTTGTGCTGTTCAAGATTGTGTGTGGACTCTCTGGACTTTAGAATTGGACTCAATTTCCCAGTTATTCAGTGAGCAATTGGATTGCATTTAACCTGTGCCTTGTGTGTACCAGAAAATCCCTTTGACACTTAAATTCTGTTTTCTGTTTTTCTGTTTATAAAAACTTTGGGTTTTCCTTTTATCGTGTGGTGTGTGTCTTCCTGGACTAATTACCCTGTAATTACAGGCAGTTGAAACACGCCGGCAGAACATATACACTACAGCCATTTTTAACAGGGATCCAAAGATTTCTGTAAATCACCTATCTACTCCACTGGCTTGCAAAAATATAGCTTTTTCAGAGCTAAACAATTGGGAAATCTTGATACAATCTCAATTTGCACACAGTTGGGGGGGTGTTGTAGCTGTGGTGTGTCCTGCAGTCTCAGACCACGAGGGAAAGCAGGAGGTGCTGAGCTAGCCAAGGTCAAAAGCAGGTAAACTCTACAGCATATTGTCCACTTTGTGATTTGTGACTCTGCTATTTATTATAATGTGTACTTTCTGCTCTAATTTTACCAAGTTTGGAATATATGTTGCTGTGAGCCCAACTAAGAGATAAGCCAAATAAGGCAATGCCACAAAAATGCTTAGACAAAATAATATTTAATCAATACAGATAATCTTTAAATTACTACCATTCATTCAGTCATCATTCAAAATATAAGGGCACTTACAAAGGGACTTATGACCTGTATTTGAAGCAAGCTATGATTGCAGCAGCACCCCTGGGGCCACATTAATAAAACTTGGGCACTTGGCAACGTGCCTGCCCTTATGACAAACTACAGGGATATTGCAATTGATCCACACTCCTATCTTCCTCCCCATCCTTGCCCACTCAGTCCCTTGGATGTACTTCCTCTGTGGTTTGGTTCCCTCAAGCCTTGAACTTGTTTCTTGCCCCACTGGGACCCACATCTTTGAACCTCTCATACCCCAGCATGTTTCACTTCACTTATCTCTTCTGAAGTCCCTTTTCCAAAGAGGAGCAACTGATGTGCCATACAGCCTTCCTATACAGAGGCTGGATGGTGTGATCCCAGAAGCATTCACAATTCTTGCAATTCAAAAATTGTGGCCACTTCCAAAATGGTGCCTGCTCCTGAGATTGCACTACATGGCTTATTTCAAAAGGTCATACTTGGAAATCAACTTTGAGTGGGGGGAAAGCAGCCAAACTGCAAAGTGACCTTTATACAAGAGACCCCTTTATGCCAGCAGATGCCAGTTTGGGAGTGGCCACAATGGTGAGAGAATTACAGATTCTCCATAATGATGCTTGCTTCTGGCATGACTACATCTGGCTTCTGAATAGGGGAAGGAGGAGGCCTGAGGCAGACCACTTGTTAGCTGGAGATGTGCTGCAGGGCAGCCTCCTGGGGCTTCTCTGTTCTGCCCCAGCTGAAAACACAGCAAACACACAGTTTCTTCAAACTTATTTTGATCAATAACTGACTACTAATAACTATTTTAGTAGAGGTCTCACACACAACACACACCCACAAACCTAAAGGGCAATCATTTATTGCAAAAGCCCAACTATTAATCAGTCATCGTTAACAACTGGCACAAGATCAGAGTCTTAAATCCTATAATAGCAATTAGTCTTTGATTGCTCATGAAGCTTTGCAAAATGCTTAGAAGTTGTCCTCAATAAACAAGCCAAAGCAGATAAGCAAAGCAGAGCAGACGATTTCCAGATGTGAGGTACACAATGAACAAACCAATTTCAAATGTTATTTCCTGCAGAGATTCAGCTGCCTCTGATTTCCTTAAGTAGACTAAGGGAGTGGCCAATTAGCTCAAAGTCTTACATCTGAGGAGACCTCCTCTAGAGTAACCACTGCTGCCTTTTGGCAGCTCTGTGTGCTTGTGCATTGAGAAGAGAAGAAGCCTCTTCTTCTTCATCACTACTATGAGATGCTGGAGGTTCCAAAAGCCCTGGCTGAGCCTCTGCTTCTGGCACTGAGTCCTTGACAGGCTCTTCACTGTTTGACTTGGCTGCCAGCTGCACAGGCTGCTGGCGCATCACCAAGCTGATCTCTTGAATGGCTACACTATCAGTTGCATGGCCTGCTACCAGCCACAACACTCTCACCCCTTGAGGCACCATGTTTCACTTGATGATTACAACAGAGAGAGATAGAATTAATGTTAAGTGGGTGCCTTGGTTAACAACCATCACAATGGACGCAATTGTGATAAATATCAAGGACTACTATAAATCAACTGTAAAAAATACCATACAACAAAGGCAAATCATGAAAAACATGCTTGTCCCTATACCTTGAAGGACTTTGAAGGTGATAACTAAAGTAGTTAATGACAATTTCATTTGTTATATAGATCCAGAGTTTGTTTGCTTGTTTTTGGTTACTCACTCTTATGTTCTATCTGTTTATATAATATTCATTCTAATTGTATTTTTTTTATTTTTTGAAACACAGATTTCTTATGTACTGTAATTCCAATTGGTCAACTTAGTATAATTTTTTTCCTGACATGTCCAACTCTAATTTCCATGTAACAAAATGTGCAGCTCCATGGCTTCTTTCAACAAATATTCATCTTCATGAATGACTTTATATTACCCAATATGTTTGTACCAGCATTTGAAGGTTTTAAAATTTGTTCATCTATTTTCCCAATTTCAATAAATATTCTCTTGCCCTGAAAGGTAAAGGTTTTCCCTGCCCAGTTGTCTCTGACAAGCCAGCGTTGTCCAAAGGTGCTTCCATGGTCACGTGGCCAGCATGACTATATGCTAAAGCACACAGAACAATGTTATCTTCCCACCAAAATGGTATCTAATCATATGCTAGATTGGCAGGAGCTAGGACAAATAATGGGCACTCATCCCATCATGCAATACTTGGGTCTTGACCTGCCAACCTTCTGTTCAACAGCCCAATATCTTAACTGCTAGGACAACATACCCACCGATAAACATTCTCCTAAAGCAAATAAATTAGTCACTTATTTTAAGGGTTTTTTAAAAACACCATTTGTATATAAGTTTCAATTTGCACTCAATATCTCTTGTCAAACACAATTATATTATTTTTGATATATTAATTATTCATCATTCTTTAAATACACAATCTAACACTGAAAGTATTTTGGTTTAGCCAACAGTAAACATTACCTTTGGATGAAAGTAAATTTACCTTCAAACCCTAGTCACCACACCTTATGTCATTACAGGTTCTTATAATAAGACAGGAAATTGAGTATTTGAGTTAAAACTGTGATTGAGTCTATCTCTGTGTTATGAAATTAAGAGTTTTCATCATGGCTTCTGATTGCTAGCTGATGTTCATGGATGTGCTCTGTTAGTATTCTGCCATTCTTTTCTACAAACATAGAAACATAGAAGATTGACTGCAGAAAAAGACCTGATGGTTCATTTATGTTTATCCCAGGCATGTTTAAATTCAGTTACTGTGGATTTACCAACCATGTCTGCTGGAAGTGTGTTCCAAGCATCTACTACTCTTTTAGTAAAATAATATTTTCTCACATTGCTTCTGATCTTTCCCCCAACTAACCTCGGATTGTGCCCCCTTGTTCTTGTGTTCACTTTCCTATTAAAAACACTTTCCTCCTGAACCTTACTCAACCCTTTAACATATTTAAATGTTTTGATCATATCCCCCCTTACCCTTCTGTCCTCCAGACTATACATATTGAGTTCACTAAGTCTTTCTTGATAAGTTTTATGCTTAAGACCTTCTACCATTTTTGTAGCCCATCTTTGGACCCTTTCAATTTTAGCAATATTTTTTTGTAGGTGAAGTCTCCAGAACTGAACACAGTATTCCAAATGTGGTCTCACCAGCACTCTATACAGCAGGATCACAATCTCCCTCTTCCTGCTTGTTATACCTCTAGTTATGCAGCCAAGCATTCCACTTGCTTTTCCTTCCGCTCGACTGCACTGTTCACCCATTTTGAAAAAATATTTTCAGAAATCACTGCCCATAAATCCTTCTCTTCTGAAGTTCTTGCTAACACAGAACTTTTTTTATTAGTAGTAGTAGTAGTAGTAGTATTTATTAGATTTGTATGCCGCCACTCCGTAGAACTACCAATATAATACTCAGATTGAAGATTCCTTTTCTCCAAGTGCATTATTTTACATTTGGAAACATTAAACTGCAGTTTCCATTGCTTTGACCACTTATCTAGTAAAGCTAAGTCATTTGCCATATTACAAATGCCTCCAGACCTTTCATTTTATGGAGACTGTTGGGTGGGGGGGTGGGGGAAGGTATAATATTTGTTTCTGTTGGTGAGATGTCTAAGACGTTTTGATTCTGTGGATAAGTTGTATTTTGGGTCCCTAGTATAGAATGAAGAGGTATGTTGAATTTGTGCATTTTGAGGCATCCATTTAAGGGGTGACATGTTTTTATATACTTTCATTCTTTTTTTGTAATTTAACTTTTTTGGTCAGATTGTTTAGAGTTCTTATAATCAGGTTGCCTATTTTCTGTGTTTGATTGAGGCTACTGGGATGTAGGTTTCTTTTTCCTCCAGTACTTCTTTGGCTTTTTGTATTATTATGTTCTGTCTATAATAATCAGACTTTGTCTACTGGAAAGATGACAATGGTTTGATATTTGTTTAGTTTTTTGGTGTGTAGCTTGATTGTCTGCCTTGTGTTTTCTTGGGTCTCTGTGACAACTCCTGTGGTTTTAAATGCTGCTTCTAAGGCTGCAAATAATTCTGACTGATTACACAATGCTACATTCCCATTCTTTTCTGAGCACATTCTACAGTTTGATGTGATTGACCCAATCAAAGGACTTTCTATAATCAATGAAGCACACAGTGATTTTTTCTTGGCATTCTTTCACTTTCTCAATTATCCATCATGCATCAGAAATAATGTTCCTCAGCTTTTTTGAAAGCCAACTTAAATACGTGGCATCTCATTTTCTATATAGGGTTGTAATCTGCATTGGATGGTCCTAGGCATTATTTTCTATCTTGTGAAAATAAATATATTACCTAATAATTTGTGAAGTCTACTTCTCTGGTGTCGGAATGTGAAATGACCTCTTGCAATCTGTTGGCTACTGTGGTGTTGTCCATTTTTCTGGTATAGGTTTCTTGTTATTTTTGTGGTATCTTATACAATTGTTTGCCATATTTCAGTAAGTATTTTACAGCTTTTTGAGGTAAACAAGACTGGAAACCAAAGTTATGAATGCTAATGATGTAATTTTATTATAGAGGCACAACCCTTCATGGCACCGGACCAGATTATCTCAGGGACCGCCTTCTGCTGCACGAATCCCAGCGGCCAGTTAGGTTCCACAGAGTGGGTCTTCTCCGGGTCCTGTCAACTAAACAATGCCGCTTGGCGGGACCCAGGGGAAGAGCCTTCTCTGTGGCGGCCCCGGCCCTCTGGAGCCAACTCTCCCCAGAGATTAGAATTGCCCCCACCCTCCTTGCCTTTCGTAAGCTACTTAAAACCCACCTCTGCCGCCAGGTATGGGGGAATTAAGACTTCTTCTCCCCCTAGGCCGTTACAATTGTATGCATGGTAAGTTTGTATGTATGTTTGGTTTTGTATATTAAGGGGTTTTAATTTGCTTTTAGTATTGGATTATTATTGTATATTGTTTATGATTGTTGTTAGCCGCCCCGAGTTTTCGGAGAGGGGCGGCATATAAATCCAATAAAACTTGAAACTTGAAATAATATTACAAATCTGAATGCATCTGGATTATTTCATGTCAAGTGGTCTTGGGCGCCCTGCTCGACCATCATGGATTTTGATGAAATTTGGCGTGAACATCCACAGGCGTCCCAAATGAACATTGGTAAAGTGTTACTGTTAGCATTCTACACTGGGCTTATAACTAATGTTAAAATACTGAACTTAGAAGCAGAGGATATATGGCAGTAGTGGTTGTTCAGCCAATAATACAGACTAATAAGTAAGAGTATAAATATTATTTACAATGTATACAATAGAGTAACCAGTAAACAGTTAGCTACATACATATCCAAATCAAGCAATTATATACAGTTCTAAACGTACAGCAGCTAAACATTAATATTATACACAATTCCATACAATACCTTTATATGGACCAATATATGGACCAATATTAAGCACACAGCAAGTACATAGACCAATAACAATAACAACCATTAGCAAAACTAACCTCAATAGCTACCAACAATACATTACAATCCAATAGAGAGCAACACATCTGTCTCCCTTTTATGGCTAATTGCAGCCCTAACTCTTAAAGTAACGTTATACTAATTACTCAAACATGTATTGCTGGTTAGTTCATGTTCTGTCTGGGTTCCCCCAGACCTCAACACCAACTGGAAAAAACAGCCAGACACTCTGGTAAAAGCCAAAAGTATTTTATAACTGGAAAAAATAAGCACAGAGGAAAACCTGTTCTTCCCAACAGACAGGATATAATACGGTACAGCAGGGTCCTGATGTCCAGACAATACAGCAAGCTTCTTGCTGGCACCCACCCCCCCAAGGTTTCAATAGTCAAAGGCACAAACCAGGATTCCAAGACGCCAAAGTTCACAATCAGGTCCCACGACTCTCAAAGATAAAACTCCACAAGCCAGGAAGGGTGGGTCTGCCTTTTAGCCTTTCCCAAGAGCACCACACCCAAACCCAGCTGTTGCCACTTTAATGCTGAAAGTATTTAGCCAATTGATTCCGTCTCTGAGTAGCTCTTCGTTGTTGCAGATCAATTATGGCTTGTGCACTTTCCTCTAAGGAATCCAGGCTGCTTGCTGGGGAGATCTCCCCCTGGTGGGACTCTGGCTGTCCTCCCTCTTCTTCAGCCTGGGATTCCTCCTCCTCGTCTGTCTGCACCTCCTGTTCCTCAGCCTCTCCCTCTGAGCTGGAAACCGACAGAAGGTCAGCCGTTCCCGGAGGGGCCTCAGACGGAACCACAACAGTTCATATACTGACAAACCCAACTGGTGAAGTACATAGTATTGACAGTTACATTTACTGATGCAATACTTGTGGTGATATGGTCATTTGTATGAACCCATGGAGCGGCCTTCGACAGTATGACTCTGAGGTTTCAGCAACTTTGAGACATACTATCTATTGCAATATTTTGTTGAGAGGAACAATCATTCTCATTAAAAAGAGCATGTTTCAACCCCCCTCTAAAAAAGTAGAGCTGGTGTTTCATCGCTGATGTATAAAGCCCTAAAAATAGGGACAAAGTTGAAGACATTGCTTCGGCAGTGTCACATGCATTCTATTATTGTTTCATCTTGTTTGTTTTATATAGAAATAATTACAACTATTATTGCATTGGCCGTACTTTTTTAGGGGGATTGAAACATGCTCTTTTTAATGAGAATGATTTAACAGAGTCTCCAGAAGGTCTTCTTTTTTTGTAAAAGTGGGCTGAATATAACCCCTTTTGGGTTTTTTTAATAAAGCCCATCAACTTTACACTCAATTTGTGAACTACTGGAAAGCAGTAGGAAAATGAAATTTTATATTTGAAAACCCTGTGGTGCTAAGTTATTATGAACAAAGTTTCACATTTCTCATACCTTTCCTTCCAGAGATATAAGAAGCAAAACTTTACCCTTTTTCCGCACTGCAGTCATTTTTTGCAAAACTTTGCTCCAAATTATCTAGATGGATATGGCTCATGAGGATGTTTTTATTATTTTTTTCAATAAAGCACAATAAGTCATACAAGATGGCCAACTTTTGTTTCTCTCAACAAAATATTATGCTGGAGATATTATGTCTCAAAGTTGCTGAAACCTCAGAATCATTTATTTATTTATTTATTTATTTATGCATGCATGCATGCATGCATGCATGCCGCCCCTCTCCGCAGACTGTTGAAGGCTATATAGGGTCATACAAATTACTATATCTCTGCAAGTATTGCATCAAAAAACGTAACCCTTTACCAATGTTCATTAGGGATGTGTATGAATGTTCAAATTTCATCAAAATCTGTTAAGGGAGAGCTCGGCACTTTTTTCTGAAATCAGACCACTTGACATGGAATGATCCATCTCCCTGCTTTTATCTGAAAAGAAAAGGAAAACACCCTAACAAATTAGGGAGAGTCAATGCTGATGCATTTTCTCAAATTCCATTTGTTCTTTGGATTTAAATTGTCTGACTTTTGCATTGATTGAAGCTGTTCTTCCTGTTCTTCAAGATTATTCTTATAGCCCATTAGAGCATTCCACTAGCTATCCAATTCTGTAGTGATCCTCTAATCTAAGTTCATCTTCTAGTACTAGAAGTGGTTCTTGTAAGTAGGTAATATCTTCTAAAGTGTCTTGGATGTTGACACATTTGATACTTAAGTATCATCGTTCCATCTTTGCCTGATCTCCTTTGAACCAGTTTCTGTTTGTCCACTGGAGTTCTTTATACCAGTTTGAAACTGGAACTTCTTTCTGATTCAATGTTTTATGAAAGAGGTTCCTTGTCTGACAAAATATTTCCTCCCCCAATGTTACATTCATTTAGAATGTTGCCTGGTTTTTCCATGATTTCCTATCTGCTTCTTCCATTATCCAGTTCATTGAAATGTATAATGCATTGCTATTTTCATGTCAAACACATCAAATTAGATGAGACTTGCCCTTTTTTTTCCAGATATATATTTAGCTCTTTCATTCATGATTAAGCCTACAGTTCCTTTTTTAGGCAGGTGTTAACAAATTCTACTTCACCACTTTAGACCATCTTCATTCTGGTGCATTGTATCTTTCCCCATTCTCTGACATTCACAGGCATAAAACATACCCTGCTAACCAATTTGGCTTTAATCAAATCTGATTCCTTATACAGTAAACCCTTTTAATATGAGAACATTTAAACTACATTAGCTCAGAATGAATCTTTTTTGCACCTGTTGTCTAGTATTTGTCATGTACAAGCAAAAATCTGTTTTACATGAAGCATGTTAATGAGACCTTCGGGAATGTGTGGCACACAAAAATAAACAAACAAATAACAAATTATTGACTATGCAATCAATAATTTCTCATCTAGAGACATTTTATAAGCTACCATCGGAAACATGCATAGCTCTTTAGATTGGCCCCCATCCAGTTCAATAAATTCATGATTTTAAGTTCTATTTTTTAAAAATCCTCTCAATCTGTCATGACTTCAGAGTGTGTGCAATGCAGATTGCAGATTATTCAGAGATCCAAAATTAAAGAGTAAAAATGTGACTTGAACCATGTAGAATTGTTTGGAATACAGCTGGTCCTTGACTTACACTACAATTGGAACAAGAATTCCCACTGCTAAACAAAGTGTTAACACCTGCCTTTATGATTTTTTAAAAAAGTTTTTTATTAATAGTGCAATTAAAAACATTGCAAAAAATCAGTTTTTCCCCATTATAACTTTGTATGCATTATGTACAATATCAACTTTCAAGAACATCAATTCTTTCATTTTCACCCGTTGAAATTGTACATATTCCAATCCTATCTTTAACAAAATACTAGCATATAAATTCCTACATTTTCAATTATCCCAGCATTTCTCCTCAATTCAAACCATTTATACAGTTCATTCCAGATTTCATAATAATGTTTCACTCTTCTCCTTCAGCTCTAACGTCAACCTATCCATTTCAGCACAGGATAATTTCTTAATTATTACTCCTTCTTCTGAATTTAACTTTTAAGTTAAAGGATTTAAAAACAAAACTCATTTTAATGAGTTAAGAAGAAAAAGAAAAACCACCTTTGAATTTCTATCCTTTACTGCCAATGTAGTCCATCACATTGAAGTGAAACCTCCTCTTCCTCAGCCTTCTACTACTAATCCATGGAGGAAAAGTTTCCACCGCTTTCTTCTGGAGCCTGTTTCTTCTTCCTTCTTTTGAAATCCTCTGGGAAAGTTCTCCTGTCCCAGATCACGCACATGGAGTCGCTGGGTGCACCCATCACCATATTAGCCCCACTATAATTCCACTCTTCCACTGCAATTTTTTCCCCAGCCATTGTGGGCCCCCTCATTCTCCCATCCGGATTCTCTGAAGCTTTCCTGCATCTGTCGGTCCTGACCACTGTTTCAAACGTCTCTGCAGGTTCCTCTCCTATTGATTCCCCCTCTGAGAGATCTAGGACAAGTTTGCTAGATGATGAGAAGCGGCTGTGAAATCAGCAGCCTTGGCCAGAGCATCGTTTCAATGGAGCCATTCTCTTAGGCAGCTGGCTCTGCCTCTCCTGCTTTTATTTTTTATTTTGCCATGGTTTTAAGTGAATTACTTCAGTTGTTTAGTAAATAATTCATTACATGAATCTGACTTCCGATTGACTTTGCTTGTGAGAAGTTAGCTAAGAAGGTAACAGATTGAACTCCCATGACCATAGTTCCCTTTAAGCTGAGCAGTGAGCAATGGCTCACTTAAAAATCATCATCAACTCAGAGTTTTCCAAACCTGCCCAGAAGCCGAGAGGGAAAGAGTGAGAGGGAAGGAGAGAGAGAGGAAGAGAGGAAGAGAGGAAGAGAGAGAAACAGATAGAAAAAAGAGAGGAAGGAAAAGAGAAAGAAAAAGAATGGGAGCAAGGAAGAGAGAAAGAAAATCAAAATCTAGTTTGAAAGTAGCTCAACTACTTAAGTGGCATTTTGATATTGATAGAGTTGCCCTATTATGAGCTCACTGTTATAGACACACAGTACAATATTTTATTTTGAAATTCTCTGAGGCAAAAAAGGGTGGGTTTTTTATTTATTTGTTTGTTTGTTTATTTATTTATTATTTCTGTGCCGCCCAGTCCCGAAGGGACTGCCGCTCAGACACTATACTTTTCCGCCCACCCCCCCAAAAAAATTAGAGGGAACACTGCCCATGACTCCAGAACAATGCAACCGTTGTAAATACATGCAGTTTGCCAATTATCCAAATTTTGATCTTGTGACATTGGGGATGCTGCAGTGGTCATAAGTGAGAGGACCGGTGGTAAGTCACTTTTTTTCAATACCATTGTAACTTGGGATGGTGGCTAAATGAATATTTGTAAGTTTTGATCAGTCTTGTCTTTTCCCAGGATTGAGTGGCAGCCTTTGTGACTGCCACAGTATCTCAATAACACACATTCAGAAAATGCATACCCATAGAAACTCCAAATTATATTTGGTTTTTCAAATCTAGAACTGTGCACACCCATAGTATCTACTCTCGTGTATCACATGTTAATCTCCCATACAGTACAGTATTTTATCATATTAACTAAAGACATGAGAGGCTTACTTCGAAAGTTTCTGAGCAGGAAAATAACTTGTGCTCTTATTTAGCCACATGTCTCTCCACAAAGCAACATAATAGAAGATAAAACAAAGATAACATGTATTTAATATAATAATAGATAAGAATGAAATTTCCCCAGTCAAAATTATCCATCAGTGTTCTACCAAAACAAAATACATGTTAACTGTTAACAAGCTCACGATCCTGAAGTTGTAGCCTGGGACCACAAGGGAAAGTGTGCTGGAACACTAAACTGTTTATTACTGTGGAACCAACTTACAGAAAGTTTTTACTTGTTTATTTTGTTAGAAAAGCAAAAATTCTTATGAGAAAATAATTTGACGCATATCTGTTCTACATTGTTACTAAATCTTTAATCAGTTATTTAAAAATGTTATCAGAAAAATCCTCGTAAATTGTCAATAGAGAAAGCAGAATGTTTTCCCTCTATTTTTACAAATATTAAATAGGTAGCTAACATCTTGAGTTACCTGATTGAGTTGGATGGCCATAGAAATTTATTTATTTATTTATTTATTTATTTATCTATCTATCTATCTATCTATCTATCTATCTATCTATCTATCTATCTATCTATCTATCTCTCTCTCTCTCTCTCCTTAGACTCAGGGCAGCTTACAGCATGTTAGCAATATCACTTTTTTAACAGAGCCAGCCTATTTCCCCCACAATCTGGGTCCCCATTTTACCCACCTTGGAAGAATGGAAGGCTGAGTCAACCTTGAGCCGGTGATGAGATTTGAACCACTGACCTTCAAATCTATAAATCAGCTTCAGTGGCCTGCAGTACAGCACTCTACCTGCTGTGCCACCCCGGCTCTTGCTAATTACTAAACAAGCAAATAAGCAAATGGACAAAGGGGGGAAGCTAATCTCTATAAGAAATATGTTGAAACCCTTGCATTAGTGGTTAATCTGTGATCCTGCGAACTGCTGGAGGGCCATGATGCAATCACAGGGGGCACAAATGCTTGAAGAAATGGTATGATTTAAATCTTGAGTTAAGTCCCATGGCCATGTTCAATGACCACAAAAGTTATTTAAAGGGGATCCATGGTAAATAAAAGTTTGAGAACCACTGTGCCTACATCAAGGCGGAAACTACTTCTAAAACTTTAAGAATAATCCAGATACATTATTTTCAATGAACACTCTGAAACAGAGCATAAGTAAAGCATAAGTGCTGGTGCAGACGTTCCCTTGGATTTATTGGTGTTCCATTTCTTTTTAGGCAATATGAATGCAGCTCACCCACATTATAGAGCGCTGGTGAGACCACATTTGGAATACTGTGTTCAGTTCTGGAGACCGCACCTACAAAAAGATATTGACAAAATTGAATGGGTCCAAAGACAGGCTACAAGAATGCTGGAAGGTCTTAAGCATAAAACGTATCAGGAAAGACTTGATGAACTTAATCTGTATAGTCTGGAGGACAGAAGAAAATGGGGGGACAGGATCCAAACATTTAAATATGTTAAAGGGTTAAATAAGGTTCAGGAGGGAAGTGTTTTCAATAGGAAAGTGAACACAAGAACAAGGGGACACAATCTGAAGTTAGTTGGGGGAAAGATCAAAAGCAACATGAGAAAATATTATTTTACTGAAAGAGTAGTAGATCCTTGGAACAAACTTCCAGCAGACGTGGTTGGTAAATCCACAGTAACTGAATTTAAACATGCCTGGGATAAACATATATCCATTCTAAGATAAAATCCAGGAAATAGTATAAGGGCAGACTAGATGGACCATGAGGTCTTTTTCTGCCATCAATCTTTTATATTTCTAAATCTAGCTTCCTTGTGATATTCCATTCCATGAATGGTTCAACTCTGGTTATAGTTTCTCTTATTATCCAAAGAAATACATCCATGAGGCTGTAAGTAGGCTCAGGTGCACTGCACATTGTCTCACTCAACTCAAGAGGAGGCTGGCTTACTTAGGACTTATGTAATGGCAGAAGGAAATTTTTCAGAAAGAAAAGGAAGAAATAGAACCAAGATAACAGTCATATTAAAAAAAATATCAGACTGGAGCTACTACAACCCAATTAAGTCTCAGACCGAATAGTAGTTCTAATGAAGATAAAGGAAAACAAGGAGAAGTACATTCAAACTTGCAAGAATCTATTACCGAATTGTCATAATAAAAGTACTGTTGGCATTCATTATGGGTTTGGTTTCTTAGTCTGTACTGTCTTGAAGAGTTGACACATATCAAAGAGAATCCACTATTGAGTGAAGGGCTCTGTTTATAGAGCTGTGGGTAACTAACCCAGCCTTCCAGCTGCAGCTTCGTACTGCTTTTGTAATAAGGCCTCTTTCTACCTGACAGAATTCTCATTTGTAACAATGCTACCCTTCATTCTTAGGCCACACATATTGACTCTCATGAATGTTTGCTCATTTCCCAAGGGCTCCTGTTGGTACCTGATTCCAGTATGAAGCTGTGGCCTTCCCAGAAGTTTAACCAACAAATAAAATATCTGTCTAACAAGAAAGGAAGGAAGGAAGGGGGGGGGGGGGAGAGAGAGAAATATAAAGAAAGAAAGGCAAGAAACACAGAATTAAAAAAAAAACAATGTAGTCGCTCTGGCTAATCTTATTTATTGCTAATATTTATTTACTGCAAAATTGAACAATTTGGAAAGAAAATTTTGTACAGCAATCCATCTTAATTCAGGTATCTTTCCTATATCAGTGGTTCAGAGTATCCAGATATGTGGTTGCAAAATACTTCTTCTGAAAGTTTTGCACAACCCTCATAGTTTTTTAAAGCAGAAATTTATACATCTAGAAGTTATCCAAATTTAGGAGATACGTTAATTTTAGGGAAGAAAACAAGGAAGAAGAAAAAAAGAATTCTGCCTCTGCCTACCAGCATCAGGATTACTGGGTCCTCACTTCCACTTGGATTTTGATAATGACTAGCACAGATATTTTTATCTGTTTTAACAATAAAAATGAATTTTGCTTTTTAAGATTACACAAATGTGAAATGAATAAGGAATTGAAAATGAAATGAATTGAACTGAACAAGCAACCTGGTGACATTTCTCTGAACTCCTAATTTTATACTTGAAGCACTACTTCCTCTTTTTGTCTTTTCTTTTTCTTTTTACAGGCAGCTGGACAGACTTCCAAATCATGTTTATTTTGTATGATTAACTTTAGTTATTCAAGTTCTAATCAGCAATAACTCAACAAGGCAAACAGTAACATTTAAAAATACAGTGGTACCTCTACTTAAGAACTTAATTTGTTCCGTGACCAGGGTCTTAAGTAGAAACATTCTTAAGTAGAAGCATTTTTTTCCCATAGGAATCAAAGTAAAAGCAAATAATGCGTGCAAACCCATTAGGAAAGAAATAAAAGCTTGGAATTTGGGTGTGAGGAGGAGGAGGAGGAAGAAGAGGAGGAGGACAGTCACTGCCGAAAGAAGAAGGTGAGGGGAGAGGAATCAAAAAATCCAAAACTTTAAGGCTTAAAAAAAAGAGAGAGATTCTGAAGCGGTGAGGAGGAGCACGCACCTCCAATACACCCGGCGCGAGGCTGCATCCCATACACTGGCTGCTGCTGGTGCTACCTGCTGCCTCTTCCTTCCCATGCTGAAAGGCTCCCGTCTCCTCTTGCTTTGTAGCCTTTGCTGTGGTGACTCCTTGGGTGCCCAGAGCGAAGGGAGCGTTTCTTTTCTCTGGGCGTTGGCAGAGGTTTATTCCCTGTCCATGTGCCCAGAGAAAAGAAAATGCTTCATTCGCTCTGGACTGCCAAAGCCTCCTTAAGCGCTACCAAAAGGCTCCTCTGGCAGCCCAGATGGCCAGGATTATAGAGGGAATGGCAGGAAACTGGCTGGGCCTTCGTGCCGCTCTCAAATTTCCTGGGAAATTTTTTCGGGCTCGGGTTCTTAAGTAGAAAATGGTTCTTAAGTAGAGGCAAAAAATATCTTGAACTTCCGGTTCTTATCTAGAAAAGTTCTTAAGTAGAGGCGTTTTTAAATAGAGGTATCACTGTAGTCATATAGGATTGCATAATTTTCTGTTTTTGTATTATTAATAAAACATATTAGTAGCATATATTCCTTGATTTTTCAGAATAAACTTTTGTTGAAATTTCAGATTTCTGCTATGGAAGTGGTCAGTTTACTTGTATAAGCTGACTGACTAAATTTCTCAATAAAAGCCTCCTCAAGTAAAGAAGAATAATGAGATTTCTTTAAAGCACATATTCTTCAAATCTAACCAGACTTTCTGTTTTATCATGCAGCTGTGGACATTTTCTTCTGCAGAAATAGGGTTGGAATTTAGGTGGTGTGGATGGGGTTGGGTATGATTTTCATGGGGGCAGAAGACACACTTGACTCCACTCCCAAGGTGCCCTGGTCTTCTTACCTATAGCTATTTTGGGAGGAGAGGGAGAATCGTCCAGCTGGAAATTTTCCTCTACGATTCTCGCGTTTAAGACACTCTTTTTGCAATTGGAGAGGGGGATCTGCCACCTGAAAACGCTTTCATTTAAAAGGCTTTCAACACAGTTCCCTGGGCTGCTTTGGGAATAAGCCTCTGACCGAGGCAGCAAAGGCACAGGGGCTTATTGGAAAGCATGGTAGCATGTTTACAAAATGGCAGGTCCAGGAGAATTGATGTGCTGTCTCTCTATTGGGCCTCTCTGAAAGGAAGCTTGGCTTTCAATGCACTTTCCCAGGACACTTTATGAATCTGGCTCCATGTGGAAGTGAGGATCCCTGCCGCCTGGAATCACCCAAAAATGGAACACGCAGAATGTGTGGGCGGGACTACATTTTGAATATAAGACACACCCAGATTTTCATTCGCTTTTTTTGGGTGGGAGAGGTGTGTCTTATACTCCACAAAATATAGTACTTTTATGCAATTCAGAAGAATTTTTTAAAGCACAGAGCATCTCAAACACATTTTAAAATTAATAGAGCTTCCAAAACCAGCTTTTGTGTGAAGGAACCTAGACTACATTACTACAGTTTATTGTTATGCTATAACAATAACTAGAAAAAAATCCAATTTTAGTAAGGAATAAGCATATGTGATTTTGTTAGATTAGAAAATCAGTATTGTCATGAAATGAACATGCATACACAAAATTATTGCTTTTTTTTTCAAGAAAGATCATTTTGAAGCACTAGCAATGTGGTAAAATTCAAGAGAACAAGGAATAGACTGTTGGATTTTCTATGGAAGTAGAAGACCAGAAGATTGTCCTAGAAATGGAATGCTCCTTCAAATTTGTGTGTTACAATGTAGTCTTGTCCATATTTACGAAAATATATATTACATTAGAATTGTTTCCAAAGGTGATATTTGATTTTCTTTACATATTACTTGGGTCTTTGGAAAGCCTATAGTTGATTTCTTTATAAAGTTTAGTAAACCCACTCTCTTTAGTTTTATCTATGAACTCAAAAAGCAAACTAAAGAATCTGAAACAATGTGTTTACATTATAAAAAGAATGTCTTGTTTTTTTTCAGATAAGACGAAATAAAAGGTGATGGAAATGTGTAAGTATTCTGTTATATGTCTGTATATCTTTATATGTCTGTATATTTGAGAGACAATGGTATGGGAAGTGCTCCAGTGTACAAATGAATATAAGCAACAATTTTATTTCTTTAATAAAGCCAAGGATGTCTGCAGAGGCACTGTACAGTTTTCAGGCTGGAAAAATAACATTGTTGCCTGAAATGAAACAGTCTTCTTTTTACATGTACACATATACGGTACACACTCCCTGAGATAGTTTAAGCACGAATGTCATGATGACAATTTGGAGCTTGGTAGCCATCTCACAACTACAATGTCACACACCCACAGTCACACAATGACCATTTTTAACAGTCAATGCCAGCTTCCAAGAAGTGAAGTCAATGAAAAAGGCAGCAGATGAGTTGCAAATGACAATCTTATGACTGCAGGATGTCTTAACACCAACTGGAACTGCTGCAACTTCCATTGTAAGTTGGCACAACCATGTGACATTGTGCTTTATGTGGGTATCACTTAATAATGGAGTTGACAGTCCAAATTGCCATAGTTGAACAAGGAGTAGCTGTATGAATAATGCAATATATTAGCATGATAAAAAGAACCATTTATATACTGATAAACATTTAACTGATAAATATTTTCATGTTATTTTACATGTTTGATTATGTAATGCATATATTTTCATTTCATTTCCATATATTCATCAATGGGTTCTTCAAAATAACCCTTAAAACACCAGCAAAATTCAATCTGATATACCTACACTTGCAGGAAAATAGGGTATAAAATGAAATTTATTTATATAATTTATGCAAGGCATATATGTAATACTGCATATCTGCACAACTTTCTCTTCTCCCAGCAAATGAAACTAAGCCCGCATCAGCACCTCCAGAATATTCAGGCCCAGCTTATTCACATCCACAAGTCCAATATCCTCAATATGGGCCAGTCTTTCCAGGTAATCTTTATTATAGTCACTTATCAAAATTTGGTGAGTTAACAAAAATAAAGTAACAGAACAGTTTTTATTTCAAATTAGTTTTCAAAAATCCCATAAAATTTGTATTTTGTTTACTTTGTTGCCTAATCAAGTATGCACTACAGAGCAACTTTATAAAGTTCTTCTTTTGCTTGTGTTCACCTAAACCAGGGATTGGCAAATTTAAATAGCAACACATGTGCAGTGCTGGAAACTTGACTTCTACGGAACAGCCACACTCAAATGGCCAAAGAGCCACATTTGGCTCGTGAGCCGCAGTTTGCCGACTCCTGCTCTGTAGGACCCTACTTAAAGAAGCCATATGATCCTAAGAAAATGAGAGAGTGAGTTAAGGAGGCACAAACAAGGAATAAGAAATGCTTCAGAGCTGGTGTAGGTCTATGGTCAGAGCCTCATCTCAAATGCATTTTTTTCTAGAATTGGGCAGCTCCTGTGTGAGCCCAGGAAAAATACAGCTACTTTAAGAAAGTGATAAAAAGAGTGCATGTTTGTCAATCTGCACTTCAAAGAATCCTTTCTCTACTAAACATCTTTCAGAAAATAATAATAATACAATATTTATTGGGGGCTATGCAAAATATTAGATTGACATAGTACCTCCCTTTGAAGCTTTCAAGCAATTGTTTGCTGTTCTGTTTGCATGCAAAGACAGTACTTATGCAGAATACTATCTCCAGATAAGTTGTGCACAGGAATAGTTTCGATGTAATTGCATAACAAGGCATAACTCGTTTAGTGCTTCAAAGAGAGCTGCTTCTGAAAGACAACATTTTGAATGTGTGCACAGTAGGACTATGCAATGCTTTGAATTGGATCATAGAATGGTGTGTTGAAAAACACAGGGGCACAATGACTATACTTGTGTGCATCTCTATAAAACAGCTGAACTAGGAAACAGGAAAAGACGTAATTGCTTTAAGGCATTGCAGACAGGTGCTATGTTCACAGTCCAAAACATCTTTTGGGAATTGAAGCCAAAGCATTGCACATCTCTATTAATTAAACTCTGAGTGATTTTCAAATGTTCCAGCTGGTGCCATTACCTGACTGATTTCATTTGCACTCAAAGCTAAGCAAAGCTCATGCCTAGTTAGTATGTGAATGGGACACTGCTAGACGTGGGAATATCAGAGTTATACGCTAGACAAGAAAAGAGAAACAGGAAAAGAAAACCCAAAACGGAAAAAGTCAAGGGGAAACCACTGTATTATTGCTGTCAAGTAAATGTCATGAGTATGTCTGTGAAGTCATTAGGGATTTAACTCAACCTAATGGCATATATATTTAATTTAAATCCTCAAGAGATCAATCTTTTGGAGATCTCCAATACATAGGACAACAATAAGACATTTCTGAAAATGTTTGTTGTAGTTCTGTTGAAATTTCCTTTCAAACTTCATCAACCAAGTCCTTTGCACCCTCTAGTGGATATTTTGCCCTTTGTTGAAATAAGTTTTAATGCTTCATTCTAGATACATGTTTTCCCAGTAGTGCATGTAGCTTAATTTTATTGTTAACTTGGCATCAACAGTATCTTATCTAATGTTTCATTATGCTTCATTGATACTTATGAAATGGCCCTGCTAAAGTATATCTAGGTAGTACAGGTCTTTGAATAAGGCTTTCAGCAGTCTGATATAGTTGTCTGAGGTTGGTTATTTTTTTTAATCCTGTCTAATTTTCTTAGTTCAAGCCAATCCACCTCCTCAACCAATCATCTGGATGCCGCCACCACCTGAGATCCCCAAGTGCCCTCGTGGATTGGAATATTTCAGCCAGGTATGTTACTCTTATTTTCAGTTTATTCTCTCGCTCCTTCTCACATTTATGACAGTGGCAGCGTCCAGGGATGATGTGATCAACTTTTGCGAAATTATCGCAAACAAAGCCAGAATTTGGTTGCTAACTGAAGCCAGATTCACTTAACAACCATGTCCCTAACTTAATAAGTGGAGGGATACATTTAATAAAGTAGCAACAAAGGTTGCAAAATGGGGAAAACCTCACTTAATAAATATTTCACTTAGCAATAGCAGAAATTTTGGGCTCAATTTTGGTCGTAAATCAGAAGACGATCTGTATGTACTCTGAAATAATTCTCTCCATCAAGTATTTTTGCTGTGCTCTTTTCAGTTTTTTAGCATACACTTTTTTTGTATTAAATTGCCACGCTACTTTCTTTAAAACATTAAGTATATCCCAGTCCTTTAAGGTTAAAGCAATATTTTATAGTTGCTGATGGATTTTGTGAGTGACATGTCTCTCCAGACTAAAGTTCATTTGGGCTTGGCAGATAACGGCACTTCACTTTAAAAGAAATCTGTGATGGATTGCAATAGAAGCATTAAAAATAAATAATATTAATGAGTATTAGTTTGTTTATGTATGGTATGTTTATGTATGGTATGCTTCTGTTGTATGGTTTTATGTAACGGGCTTTTAGATACTTTTCTTCTTTTAAATATTAGATTTATCTATTGTATGCTGTTATTTTGTTGTGAGCCGCCCCGAGTCTGCGGAGAGGGGCGGCATACAAATCTAATAAATTATTATTAATATTATTATTATTATTATTATTATTATTATTATTATTATTATTAACATTTCTAAGTATGTACATATGGTCAATTCAGTGTAGCATTTGCCTACTCAGTTGTACAGGCAGTTGTAACAGAAACAACTAGCAATTTAAACCTGTGTGCAATTGGAAGAGCGTTTCCAATTGACAGCAGACCTGGAAAAACAATCTCTTTTGGCAGAGATTGATGGATTATCTCCTGGCACAATAATGATTCTTTAAGTTGCCCACAGTTCCCAGAATTCTTTTGATGATGCATTGTAGAAAATTCAGAATATAAATTAAATTATGATCAGGCCAAATACTGGAAGTGGGTCCATCAGGGCATTGGGATCCTATCGTTAGTCAGAGATACCAGGTTCTGACACCCAAGTTCTAACTTCTCTTCCCGGAATGTATGCAGTTTTGCGTATTTTTTATACACATGTTCAATAATTTATTTAAATATAACAAATATGGATCAGCAACTAGACACTGGATAAATAATCCAGAAATATGTTTCGACATGTACTGACATTTTATCCTTTGTTTCAGGGGAGAAAAGAACACCAAGAAAAATAGATAATATTTTTTCCTGGCTATAGCATGTATAATGTAATCTGAATAAATAATACCAGTAAAATGGCAGTGCTTTTGAAAATATTTATTGTCATAGGATAATCAGTCATTTAATGTTTGTAAATATTTCTTCAGTTTTAATTCCTGTCTCTAATTTATTTTTTATGATGACGACAGCTTGATCAGATAACAGTTTCACAGCAGATTGAGCTAATGGAAAGTATGTATGCTGCTTTATTATTTCCATAATTACTGGGAATTAGGAAAATACATAGTTTTGTAAATGTCAAATATTTATTTCTTGATATTATTTATTTACTGTACATTTATGTATGTATGTATGTATGTATGTATGTATGTACGTACGTATGTATGTATGTATGTATGTATGTATGTATGTATGTATGTATAGATTTATAGAGCCTTCTCTGTGGGGGGCCCGGCCTACTGGAATCAGCTCCTCTTAGAGATTCGCATTGCCCCCACCCTCCTTGCCTTCTGTAAAAGTTTAAAGATCTATCTGTGCCACCAGGCTTGGGACCATAAGATCCTAGCCTCCTGGCCAACGAGTGTACAGTGATCCCTCGATTTGCGCGTTCTCGATTAGTGCGAAACGCTGCAACGCGGTTTTTCAAAAAATATTAATTAAAAAATAAGTCCGCGTTTTTTTCCCTACACCACGGTTTTTCCCGCACGATGACGTCATACTGATTGCTGATTGGCCAAAATCTTGACCAATCGTTGCAAACGCAAAAAAAAGCTTTGCAACTGTTGGAACTTGTTCAGACTTGTTGGAAGATGCCTCCTAAACGTTGCGCACGGAGTGGGGGCGGCGACGCTAAAAAGACCAGGAGGATACTCACAATTAAAGAGAAAATTGACATTTTGGACATGTTGAAAGGGTGACGCTCTTATGCAGATGTTGGTCGGCAGTATGGGATCAACAAATCGAGTGTGCGAACCATTCGGGACGACGAGAAAAAGATAAGGCAAAGTTCTCTGATGGCATTCAACAAGGCTGCAAAAAGAATGGTGACGCCTAGAAACAAACGGCTTATGAAGATGGAAGCTGCTTTGTCCCTGTGGGTACAAGACTGCCGCAAAAAGAGCATTGCTTTGGATACCAACACTATGGACCAAGGCACAACAATTGTACAACCGTCTTGAAGACACAGAAGAAGGCGATGCAGATGAGGGAAACGCAGGTAAGGGCTGGGGTTTTTTATTCTGTCATTACATACTGTATTTAAGTGTTTTTTAAGGAAGGAGCAGGGAAGGAGGGAAGGAAGAAGGGAAGGAGGGAGGGAGGGAAGGAGGGAGGGAGGGAAGGAGGGAGGGAAGGAAGGAGGGAAGGAGGGAGGGAAGGAGGGAGGGAAGGAAGGAAGGAAGGAGGGAAGGAGGTGGGCATTTACTCTGTATGCTTTCATTCAAGTCACTTCTCTCTCCCTTTCCTGTCATTCTTCTGCTTCTTCAGCCCCAGCCACATTCACAGCAAGCAAAGGGTGGTTTGAGAAATTTCAACGGCGCTATGGCCTGAAGAGTGTGTCATTGCATGGAGAAGCTGCCTCAGCAGATACAGGTGCAGCAGAAAACTTTGTCCAGCGCACGTTTAAAGACCTAATTGCAGAAGGGGGCTACCTTCCAGAACAGGTGTTCAACATGGACGAAACAGGCCTGTTCTGGAAGAGGATGCCTTCAAGGACTTTCTTGATGCAAGATGAAGCCAAAGCCCCTGGCTTTAAGGCCATGAAAGATCGAGTGACTTTGATCATGTGTGGGAATGCAGCAGGCTTTTTGCTGAAGCCAGGGCTAATCTATAAGTCACGAAATCCAAGAGCCCTCAAGAACAGAAACAAGAATTCATTGCCAGTGTACTGGATGCATAATCCTAAAGCATGGATTACAAAACCCCTCACGCGGGACTGGTTTCATCAGTGCTTCATCCCACAGGTGGAGGTGTATTTGGCTCGCAAAGGACTCGATTTCAAAGTGCTTCTCCTAATGGACAATGCTGGCGGCCATGATCACCTGGACCATGAACATGATGGGGTGCAAGTTGAATTCTTGCCACCAAACACCACATCGCTTATCCAGCCGATGGATCAAGGTATTATCCGTGCATTTAAGGCACTGTACACGCGCAATTCTCTTGGAAGCATCGTGGAAGCAATGGATGCTGATGACAACTTCACATTGAAGGCCTACTGGCGTCAGTACACAATTGCATCTTGTCTGAAGAACATTCAGAATGCCTTGATGGATATGAAGACACAGACAATGAATGCCTGCTGGAGGAAATTGTGGCCAGAAGTGGTGCATGATTACAAGGGATTTGCTCCCGAAGAAATCCAAGATGCTGCAGTCCAGACCTCTGCGAAGCTGGCACAGGCACTGGGTGGAGAAGGCTTCGTTGACATGACACCAGAGGAAGTCAATGGTTTGCTTGATGAGCATGGCCTACCGCTGACAGACAAAGATCTGGAGGAGCTGACCAGGTCAGCGAGTGAAGAAGAGGAGGAAGCGGAAGCTGAAGAAGCTGAGGAAGAAGAAGATGTTGGCCTAACGCTTGAGCGGCTTGCAGAACTGAACAGAACTGCTGCACATCTGCAACACATGGTGGAACTTTGGGATCCCAACATGACTCGCTCTATACAGTTTAACGCCTCCCTTGACAACATCTTTGCACCATACAGATCCATGTTAGGCCAGAAAAAGAAACGGCGCCAACAACTGCCCATGACCATGTTTGTCACAAAAACCAAGAGGTCTGTCACACCATCACCTGCAGCGTCCATTGTAGAAATGGTGATAGAAGAAGATCCCTAGTTATCCCAGTTATGCTAACCCCCACCCCACCCCAAAAAATGTAAATAAATATGTTATTGTTCATAACTTAAGAGTCTTATTCAATGTGTACAGTAATGGTAATTAAGGGGATGGGAAATGGTAATTTATGGGTTAAAAGTGTTGGGACTGAGTGGCACACAGTACTGTACATACTGTACAGAAGAATGAATGAATGAATGAATGACTGAGTGAATGAATGAAATTCAAACACAGGTGAGGGCTGGGGGGTTTTATTCTGTCATTACACAGTACAGTACAGTTACAGTTTAAGTGCTTTTTGAGAAAGGAGGGAGAGAAGGGAGGGAGAGAAGGGAAGGAGGGAGGGAAGGAGGGAGGGAGAGAAGGGAAGGAGGGAAGGAAGGAGGGAGGGAGAGAAGGGAAGGAGGGAAGGAGGGAAGGAGGGAAGGAGGGAGAGAAGGGAAGGAGGGAAGGAAGGAGGGAGGGAGAGAAGGGAAGGAGGGAGGGAGGGAGAGAAGGGAAGGAGGGAAGGAAGGAGGGAGGGAGAGAAGGGAGGGAGGGAGAGAAGGGAAGGAGGGAAGGAAGGAGGGAGGGAGAGAAGGGAAGGAGGGAGGGAGAGAAGGGAAGGAGGGAAGGAGGGAGGGAGAGAAGGGAAGGAGGGAGGGAGAGAAGGGAAGGAGGGAGGGAGAGAAGGGAAGGAGGGAGGGTTGCCATTGCCGCCAGCGCTGCCCCAAGAAAGCCGGTGAGAGGAAGGAAGGAGGGAGGGAGAGAAGGGAAGGAGGGAAGGAGGGAGGGTTGCCATTGCCGCCAGCGCTGCCCTGTGGGTAGCGGCGAGGAGCCCGGAAAAATCACCATTGCATTGCCAGCCTCCGAACTTGCGTCGCTCCACCTTCTGCGCATGTGCGGCCATGGAACAAAGGGCGCGCATGCGCAGATGGTGTTTTTACTTCCGCATCCAGTATAACGCGGAAATCGGTTAGCGCAGGAGGTCTTGGAACGTAACCCCCGCGCTAACCGAGGGATCACTGTAGTATGTTTTGCTGTGTGAATGGAATGAATGATTTTAAATGTCATTAGAGTTTTTAAAGGGTTTTGGGTTTTTTGCTATATGAATTGGATTTTTTAGATATGTATATTGTTTATTGTTTTGATATGTTGTGAGCCACCCTGAGTCCTCGGAGAGGGGCGGCATACAAATCAACCAATCAATCAAACAAACAAACAAACAAACAGGCCGCCTTTCTCCTCACAGACTTAGAGTGGCTTATAAGGTTAAAAAATAGACATGGTAAAAATAGAATACAGTGAACCCTCGAGTTTCGCGTCCTCGAGCATTGCGAAAGGGCTATTTCGCGAGTTTTCAACCCGGAAGTAAACTCCACCATCTGCGCATGCGTGCCTTTTTTTCTATGGCCACGCATGCATAGATGGTGGAGTTCCCCAGCTGGGAAGCTGGGCGGCTTCCCTGGGTCTTCCCCCTCTTGCCCCGGTAAGACCCCAGCAGCAGCGCGAGCAACGGCGTGGGCGGGCGGGCGGCACGCGCGGGGACATCCCAGCTCCGCTCCCCAGCTGGGAAGCGGCCCCAGCAACAGCGTGGGCGGGCGGGCGGTGCGCGCGCGCTTGGGGAAACCCCAGCTCCGCTCCCCAGCTGGGAAGTGGCCCCAGCAACGTGCACGCGCTTGGGGAAACCCCAGCTCCGCTCCCCAGCTGGGAAGCGGCCCCAGCAACAGCGTGGGCGGGCGGGCGGTGCGCGCGCGCTTGGGGACACCCCAGCTCCGCTCCCCAGTTGGGAAGCGGCCCCAGCAACAGCGTGGGTGGGCGGGCGGTGCGTGCGCGCTTGGGGAAACCCCAGCTCCGCTCCCCAGCTGGGAAGCGGCCCCAGCAACGCACACGCACTTGGGGAAACCCCAGCTCCGCTCCCCAGCTGGGAAGCGGCCCCAGGAACAGCGTGGGCGGGCGGGCGGTGCGCGCGCGCTTGGGGAAACCCCAGCTCCGCTCCCCAGCTGGGAAGCGGCCCCAGCAACGCGCGCGCGCTTGGGGAAACCCCAGCTCCGCTCCCCAGCTGGGAAGCGGCCCCAGCAACAGCGTGGGCGGGCGGGCGGTGCGCGCGCGCTTGGGGAAACCCCAGCTCCGCTCCCCAGCTGGGAAGCGGCCCCAGCAACGCGCGCGCGCTTGGGGAAACCCCAGCTCCGCTCCCCAGCTGGGAAGCGGCCCCAGCAACAGCGTGGGCGGGCGGTGCGCGCGCGCGCGCGCTTGGGGACACCCCAGCTCCGCTCCCCAGCTGGGAAGCGGCCCCAGCAACAGCGTGGGCGGGCGGGCGGCACGCGCGCGGGGAAACCCCAGGTGCGAGCAACGGGGTGGGCGGGCGAAGGGCGGGCGGCGGTGGAAGTAAAAACACCATCTGCACATGCGCAGATGGTATTTTTACTTCCGCACCACTACTTCGCGAAAAATCGATCATCGCTTGGGGTCCTGGAACGGAACCCTCGCGATGATCGAGGGACCACTGTACAATTAAAACATTAAAAGAAATAGATAAAACCCAATATAAAAAACAGTCAATCATCCCTCATTCATACTAATGGCCAGAGTGGAGCTATTGCTCACGGTCCCTAGGCCTGCTGGCATAAATGTGTTTTTAACACTTTTCGAAAGGCGAGGAAACTGGGGGGACGGTATCTCCAAGGTAGTTGGTTCCAGAGGACTGGGGCCACAACAGAGAAGGCTTTCCCCCGCACCTCCGGCAATCGGCATTGTTTGGCTGACGGGACCTGGAGGAGACCCACTTTGTGTGACCTATCGGTTTGCTGGGACATGTGAGACAGAAAACAGTTCCATAAATAATCTGATCCAATACCATGTAGGGCTTTATAGGTAATAACCAACACCTTGAATTGCGTTCGGAGACCAATCGACAGTCAGTGCAGCTCACAGAGTGCTGAACTGATGTGGGAATACTTAGGTACGCCCAGGTACCCAAGTATCCACAATGATACTTAGACAATAAATTATTTGGGTCTTACAATTATTTGGGAATAAATTTGGGGAATAGTGTATCGAAAATTGTTCTTGTTTTATCATATTTGGCCTTGTTCTTTTAAAGGTTATATTAGAGATGGAGTTTATTTATAAATATCCCAGAGTCACGCAAATGACACCATTTATGGTGACTTTATAGACACCATAAAAATATGATAAATAAATAAAAATAAATGTGTGAATGAAAGCTCGTTAGTGTTGGAAGTGAGCAGTAAGGATGTGACAATCTACATGGCAATTTATTTTTATACATCAATTTTCAAAGCCATCTTATCTCCCTCCCCAAAAAATTCTGAGCAGTGTACAAATATAAACATTAAAACATAAAGATGGTATATAAAATTCAGAAAGAGGCAAGAATGATTAAAATTCAATATTTTAGGGCACCAACCAGTCCCAGGGCTGTATCTGCTCTTTATGTCCCAAGCAAGCCCACAGAATCATGTTTTCACAACTTTTCAAAAGGCCAAGAGAGTAGGATCCTGCCTCACACTTCAATGGGAGGAAATGTTCCAGTGGATGGGAAAATGGC
This sequence comes from Erythrolamprus reginae, assembly GCF_031021105.1. Taxonomy (NCBI): domain Eukaryota; kingdom Metazoa; phylum Chordata; class Lepidosauria; order Squamata; family Dipsadidae; genus Erythrolamprus; species Erythrolamprus reginae. The sequence continues at coordinate 87,021,122 of NC_091954.1, read as the reverse complement.
AGATAAGGCTATCTTCCTGGACCCTGCCAGTCAGAATTTTTTGATTGATGGGATGCACAAAATACCTTTCCTGCCTGACCAGATAGAACCGGCTGATGAAATTGGATGTCACCGTACTGTATATTATATGTTATGGAATTGAACATTAGAGTCTGGAGCTGGTTTCTCTTTTTTCTCGGGTTTTATTAATGATAAGCATTTAGATTCACTTAATTGTAATGTTTTTGCTTCCCTTTCAGTGATAAGTGGCTTTGAAACTTGTAATAGGTATGAAGTAAAAAATGCCATGGGGCATTGGATATACTTTGCAGCTGAGGAAAATGATGACTACAACCTGAATTGTTACGGCCCTTTGAGATCGTTTACCATAAAACTCTTTGACAGTACAAACCAGCCAGTAATGCAGTTGTCAAGAGAGTTCCAGTGTTCCAGTTGCTGTTGTCCTTGTATCTGTTGCCTGCAAGAGGTAAACAGCTTTTTTTCCTTCTTGTGACCAACTTTTGAGTCTTTGCATAGGAGGCGGAATAACCACATAGACACCAGAGCTGGGTTATAATGGGTCACTTTTTATTGATTACGATAAAGACCTGCAGAGGTCGCTAAGTGGGCAGAATTCCCTGCCAAAATATACTTGCCCAACTATGGGCGAAGTTCATTCAATCTATCTATCTATCTATCTATCTATCTATCTATCTATCTATCTATCTATCTATCTATCTATCTATCTATCTATCTATCTATCTATCTATTAGATTTGTATGCCACCCTTTTCCGTAGACTTGGGGAGGCTCACAACACAATAAAAACAGTTCATGACAAATCTAATAATTTACAATTTTAAATATTTAAAAACCCCATTATTAAACAGACATACATACAAGCATACCATACATAAATTGTATAGGCCCGGGGGAGATATCTCAGTTCCCCCATGCCTGACGACAAAGGTGGGTTTTAAGGAGTTTACAAAAGGCAAGGAGGGTAGGGGCAGTTCTAATCTCTGGGGGGAGCTGGTTCCAGAGAGTGGGGGGCGCCACAGAGAAGGCTCTTCCCCTGGGGCCCGCCAACCGACATTGTTTAGTTGACGGGACCCAGAGAAGGCCCATTCTGTGGGACCTAATCGGTCGCCGGGATTCGTGCGGCAGAAGGCGGTCTCAGAGATATTCTGGTCCGATGCCATGAAGGTCCTTGCCAAGTAGTGTGAAGCTATTACTAGCCTTCACCCTACTTTCAGCCACACCTCAGGCGTGTGGGAGGGCTCACAAGCCAGGACCCGGAACCAGAAGTTACATATAACCATAGGCCATGATCCACTGACCTGGTACCAGAAATGACATGTATGAGCCCCAGGGGTAGCTCCCCCCAATCCCCTGATCGAGTCAAAATTTGGTTTTTTGGTGAGGGGCTGTCCATCATCTTCCCAAAAAGATGCCCAGAGGAGAACACGCAGTTGCATCTGGCATCCCCTTTTCCACAACCATAGGGAAAATTAAGAATTAATTGGCCTTTTACTATTTACACTGGTAACACCCCCTAACCGAATCCACTCCTGCCTTTTCAGTGTGGAGTAGGCGAAAAAACAGCCTTGACATAAGATGTCCAAGCTGCAAAAAATTCCTACTCCACTTCCAGGTGGATGACCCTTTCATAGCACACTGGACATAGCAGAGGGCGGGTAGGTGTCTGACTTGAGGGGCGATGCAAAGGGGAAAAGGACTGGCATGGTGGTGTGCTACCCCTATAATAATAATAATAATAATAATAATAATAATAATAATAATAATAATAACAACAACAACAACAACAACAACAACAACAACAACAACAAATTAGATTTCTATACCGCTCCTCTCCAAGGACTCAGAATGGCTCATAACAAAACAATACATAGTATATAAATCCAATGATTAAAAATCAGTTTAAAACCCTTATAAAAATAATCATACAGCCCAAACAAACCATACATAAATCACGATAGCTAAGGCTTTATTAATTTCCCCATACTTGGTGACATAACTGGGTTTTCAAAAGTTTACAAAAGCCAAGGAGGGTGGGGGCAGCCCTAATCTCCAGGGGGAGTTGAGTCCAGAGGGCCGGGGCTGCCACAGAGAAGGCTCTTCCCCTGGGTCCCGCCATACGGCATTGTTTGATCGACAGGACCCGGAGAAGGCTAACTCTGTGGGACCTAACCGGTCGCTGGGATTCATGCAGCAGAAGGCGGTCCCAGAGGTATTCTGGTCTGATGCCATGTAGGGCTCTTAGCTCTGCACCCCCTTGTTTACGAGGGAACCCGCAGAGGTAACTGGGAGGTGCCCAAACAGCTGTGAAAGATAACCTGAATAACTGGTGTCCTGTTTATCCAGGCCCTTCTGCAAATGTCGGCCAGCTGTTAAGGCATGCTGGCCTTTCAATTCCGTAAATCGGTTTCTTTGTCATCAAGAAAACAGCCGTTGTGAATTCTTTCTAGTGCAGCTTCCAATGATTTGGAAGTCAGTTGTGTCTTTCTCTACATGTTTTAGAGTATTACAAAGGATTAATTTTACAGCTTTGTTTCAATTGAGAAGCCTTTTAACAACTACATAGACCAAGTATTTACAAAAGCATTTTAAAGCTTTTGAATTTTAAGAAACTTATCATCACGGAAGATGATTAAATTTTCAGGAAGAAAAATATTACAGAAGAGGGGCTGTAGCTAATTTATTATTTATTTATTTATTTATTATTTGGATTTGTATGCCGCCCCTCTCCGAAGACTCGGGGCGGCTCACAACAAGTGAAAAACAATCCAATACAATCCAATTAATTAAAATATTACAAGTTTAAGAGAATCCCCAATACTAACATACACACATACAGGCATACCATATATAACTTCAACGTGCCCAGGGGGAGATATTTAGTTTCCCCATGCCTGATGGCAAAGGTGGGTTTTGAGGAGTTTACGGAAGGCAGGAAGAGTAGGGGTAGTTCTGATCTCCGGGGGGAGTTGGTTCCAGAGGGCCGGTGCCGCCACAGAGAAGGCTCTCCCCCTGGGGCCCGCCAACCGGCATTGTTTAGTTGACGGGACCCGGAGGAGGCCCACTCTGTGGGACCGAATCGGTCGCTGGGATTCGTGCGGCAGAAGGCGGTCTCGGAGATATTCTGGTCCAGTGCCATGAAGGGCTTTAAAGGTCATAACCAACACTTTGAATTGTGACCGGAAACTGATCGGCAGCCAATGCAGACTGCGGAGTGATGGTGAAACATGGGCATACCTGGGTAAGCCCATGACTGCTCTCGCAGCTGCATTCTGCACGATCTGAAGTTTCCGAACACTTTTCAAAGGTAGCCCCATGTAGAGAGCATTACAGTAGTCGAACCTCGAGGTGATGAGGGCATGAGTGACTGTGAGTAATGAGTCCCGGTCCAGATATGGCCGCAACTGGTGCACCAGGCGAACCTGGGCAAACGCCCCCCTCGCCACAGCCGAAAGGTGGTTCTCTAATGTCAGCTGTGGATCGAGGAGGATGCCCAAGTTGCGGACCCTCTCTGAGGGGGTCAATGATTCCCCCCCCAGGGTAATGGACGGACAGATGGGATTGTCCTTGGGAGGCAAAACCCACAGCCACTCCGTCTTATCCGGGTTGAGCTTGAGTCTGTTGACACCCATCCAGGCCCCAACAGCCTCCAGGCACCGGCACATCACTTCCACCGCTTGTACTCTTTCATCAAATGTTGTACTCTTTCATCAAATGTGACATTAATTGTGAGGCATGGACATTGCAGAATATCAGGAAAACAAATAATATGCCCTTAATGAACTCAATCTGTATAGTCTGGAGGACAGAAGGAAAAGGGGGGACATGATCGAAACATTTAAATATGTTAAAGGGTTAAATAAGGTTCAGGAGGGAAGTGTTTTTAATAGGAAAGTGAACACAAGAACAAGGGGACACAATCTGAAGTTAGTTGGGGGAAAGATCAAAAGCAATGTGAGAAAATATTATTTCACTGAAAGAGTAGTAGATCCTTGGGACAAACTCCCAGCAGACGTGGTTGGTAAATCCACAGTAACTGAATTTAAACATGCCTGGGATAAACATATATCCATTGTAAGATAAAATACATGAAATAGTAGAAGGGCAGACTAGATGTACCATGAGGTCTTTTTCTGCCGTCAGTCTTCTATGTTTCTATGTTTCTATTACCAGGCAATAATTAGTGCCATTACCAGGCAATAATTAATTCATTTGTGGAAAAATTAAATTCAGCTACTAATGATTGCGTTTGTAATAAACAGATCCTTTTATTGTATAGGGCAGGACCGTTCTTTGTTCTGAAGCTACATCATGATTTTCGAGTGATAGTTACAACTCTCTTAAATTTATTTCCACCTGAATACAAAGTTATCATGTTCCAAGCAACCATTTTGCCTTAAAGCATGACTCTCTTATCAATTGATAGGCAAAAGAGTACCTGTTATACCCAGTGGTGGGATTCAAATTTTTTTTACTACTGGTTCTGTGGGTGTGGCATGAGACTGAGGAGTGAGAGAATAGATGGGGGTGAGACCAGTCAGAGGTGGTATTTACTAGTTCATTGAACTACTTAAAATTTCCGCTACCAGTTCTACAGAACCTGCTGAATACCACCTCTAGTTATACCAGACTATATATGACATAAATATTGACATAATACAGAAAGAATAAAATTATTTATGACCTCATGAAGCTTTTTGGTAGTTAGAAATATAGTATACCTGAGAAGGTAAATCATTTTCTTAGTCTTAAGAAAGTCTAAGAAAGTGATTTACCTTCTCAGGTATATTTTTTTTGTTCCCACTATATTATCTTCTAATTTTGTTAAATAAGATCCCCCAGTCTTCTTATTTTAATGTTTAGCATTAATGTTTGAGTTTGACTATGAATAAATGGAATCATGTTTCTGTACTTGGTGCTTGATAAAGTTATAAATCTACCTTTTTTATTAACTTTTCTCCCTCTTTCTTTATCATTTAGCTTGAAGTTCAGGCACCTCTAGGCAACGTCATTGGATATGTGAAACAAAACTGGCATCCGTGTCTACCAAAATTTACTATCCAAAATGAGGCCAGAGAAAATGTTCTTAAGATTACTGCACCTTGTGTGCCTTGCCAATGCTATAAGGATGTTGATTTTGAGGTAAACACAGCCTCCATTTACTATTTTTTTTTTAGTAAGGCCTTAGACCTGGATTGTATACCCCAATTTATTAATTTTATATGACATTTTACTCTACAAAGCAGTTCTGGGTGACTGTATAATTTTTTATTTTTTTTTACCATTACTAGATAGTTCATTTAAATTGTAATTGTGGCTGTTTCCAATAAAATCATTCCAGAATATTTTTATTGTGGAGAGAATTAACAATTCTGAAGGCGAAAGGGATAACTGAGTTTTGTTTTTAATGGAATTCCATGTTCTTATCAAGCTCTGTCTTACAACCTAAGTTTTTATCTTCTCATATTCTTTTATGTCATAAATATCTATGAAATATGTTGGCTAAACCAGCATTTAACTAATATTAACTTTCTCCTCTTAGAGCTCATTTGTAAGTTATTCTTTGTCAGTTGTGCAACTATGATTCTGGAAGCATTTGACACAAAGAAACAAATAATATTTTAAGTAATATATCCATGTTAATAGTCACAGTTCATGTGATGAGAGGAATTTTAAATTTCTCCAGCTTTCTCAGTCTTTTATCATTTCTTTCCTTAATTTGTTGAGTTCTTTTGAAAGATAACTTTGTCATCACTTGTCAATTGTTGTTCCAAATAGAAAGGAAGGAAGGAATATATTTCTGTTAAAATATATTACAACGAAAAGGAAAAAAAAATCTGATTATTATTATTAGTGTATTTCTTTTCTGTTCCTTTAGTTCAGTATTTCCTTTTTATTTCTTTTATTTCTTTCTTTATTCTTTATATTTTTACTGTCCTTTCTCTCTCTGAATTTAGTTTGCATTTGTTTTTATTAGTGTATTAAAATACTTTGTAAAACTTTATAAGTATGGTATACTTATAAATATAAAGCTGCTGTGCTGATCACCTTAAAGTAATATGATACTTTTCAGTGAACATATTTATTTATATTAAAATTTCTTATTTAATTGGTAATGATATATAAAAATGAATTCAGCTCCTTTGAGATATTGCCATGCTGTCTGGAATATCAGTGTGGGGAATTTAAACACTGGGAAGAAAGATGTGATAATTTCTTAAATACCTTGCTCAAAACATAAAGGGAACACTTAAACAACACAATATAATTCCAAGTAAATCAAACTTCTGCAAAATTAAACTGTCCACTTAGGAGGTAAAATTGATTGACAATCAGTTTCACATGCTGTTGTGCACATTCAACTTTGTACAGAACAAAGTACAGTATTCAATGTGAATATTGCATTCATTCAGATCTAGGATGTGTTATTTGAGTGTCCTTTATTTTTTTGAGCAGTATATAATGTTTAAAGGGGGGAAAAAATCTGTTCTTTTTTCTTGTTCTTTTTAAAATAAGGTGAAAACTGTAGATGGGAGATCTACAATTGGAAACATAGTAAAACTGTGGACTGGTTTAGCAAGAGAGATGGCCACAGATGCAAGTATTTTTCAAATCCGCTTTCCAATGGATCTTGATATTAATATGAAAGCAATCATAACAGGGGCTTGTTTTCTTTTGGTAAGTCCTAGGCCTAAAACATTACAATTCACTGAATTATGGAAATAATGGCTTCATGAATCTGGGAAAAGGAATTTAAGACAAATCAACTCTTAGCAGCCCATAAACATTTATTTATTTATTTATTTATTTATTTATTTATTTATTATTTAGATTTGTATGCCGCCCCTCTCCACAGACTCGGGGCGGCTCACAACAAGACACAACAATTCATAACAAATCCAAATAACTTTAAAATATATTTTAAAAGAACCCCATTTTTCTAACAAACACACACACAAACATACCATGCATAAATTGAACATGCCCGGGGGAGGTGTTTCAGTTCCCCCATGCCTGACGACAAAGGTGGGTTTTAAGGAGTTTACGGAAGGCAGGGAGAGTAGGGGCAGTTCTAATCTCTGGGGGGAGTTGGTTCCAGAGAGTCGGGGCTGCCACAGAGAAGGCTCTTTCCCTGGGGCCCGCCAACCGACATTGTTTAGTTGACGGGACTCGGAGAAGGCCCACTCTGTGGGACCATGTCCACTTTCTTTAGTGGTAGTAACCTACACTAACAACAGGAGGTTTAGGACATGAGATTGAAACTTGGTATGTGTAGGGTTATAATTTAGACAGAAATCTTGCCTCTGCAAATTTAGCTCTAGCAGTTCATCATCCACTTAACTTGAAATTTAGCTGTTCATTTATTATAGCTAGTAGGTAATACAGTATGTATTGAGTGCAGAGGTATGGGACAGTATGATTTAACCTCTTGTGAGACAATATTATCCTGGTTGTCTTAAAAAAACCTGGACAATTATCTTTATTACATCAGCTCCATCACTTATTCGGTGGACATATAGTATGTAGGTTAGATCTATAGATTGATTACAGTTTCTATGAATGTAACAAGAAGCCGGATAAAAATGGGATGAAGATGGTGACTGAAGGGGTAGCAATTCAGCTATCCTCAAGAAAATATCATTTGATTCAACTCTTTTAGAGAATTATCAACTAATCTCCAATTCCCCCTTTTGGGGGGAGAATGTAGAGAAGGTGATGGCTTTATCTATATGGATAATTTGGACTCTTTTCAGTCCAGCTACAAGCTGAACTGTGCTACTAAGACTTCACTTTTTCTTCTTGGGAATAACCTGTGGTGAGATTGTGATAAGGAGTGAGACATTTGGTCTGTCAGTAACCTTTTACACTATCAAACATGGCATCCTTCTTGACCACCCTCAGAGTGGAATGGGATTGTTCACTTCCTCCACTTGGCTATGCCTGTTTCGCCCCCAGGTTTCCATCCCCAAACATTCGGGTGCTGCCTTTTCTCCTTGGCCCATTCGCTGAATGGGCTCAAAATCCCATTCACCCTGGCCTTTTGGATGCACAGGACACTTTGCCGCCAGCCAATCAGAGGAGGAAGAATCACACATCCTTCTTCATTTCTTCCTTTTCATCCCCACCTCCTTTTTAGGAGAAGGAACGGGAGAGGTTAGCCTCCCCGCCCCCATCTCTCTTCCTGTGTGCAGTGTGTGTCTGCATGGGATGGGAAGAGGAGGGAGGAATCTCTTCCCCTGTGTGTGGTATGTGGAGTGGCGGCGGGGTGTGTGTGTACGTGTAGGGTGATGGGATGGAGTTTTTTCCCAATTCAGCCACTCAATGGCACAACAGCTACCCCAGATCCCAGTGCCTCTGCTTCTTCTCGGCGCACGATCAAGTTGTTCATAGTCTTTCCGGGATGTGGAGGGTGACAAGGGGCTTGTCTTTTTTCTTTCCCCACCCCACCCTCCTCTCTTTTTCTTTCTTACAACCCAAATGGCCCTGGGGGAGCTGAAAGGGACCTGCCTTTTTTGTCCCTCTTGTTTTGTTCGAACTGCTGCGAGGCTTCCTTTGATGCACACATTTTTTATTTATTTATTTATTTGATTTATTTGATTTATTTGATTGATTTGATTGATTTGATTGATTTGATTGATTTGATTGATTTGATTGATTTGATTGATTTGATTGATTTGATTGATTTGATTGATTTGATTGATTTGATTGATTTGATTGATTTGATTGATTTGATTTGATTTGATTTGATTTGATTTGATTTGATTTGATTTGATTTGATTTGTATGCCGCCCCTCTCCGCAGACTTGGGGCGGCTTACAACAATGATAAAAACAGCATGTAGAAATCCAACTAAAAACCCTTATAATAAAACCAAACATACACACAAACATACCATGCATAACTTGTAATGGCCTAGGGGGAAGGAATATCTTAACTCCCCCATGCCTGGCGGCATAAATGAGTCTTGAGTAGTTTACGAAAGACAGGGAGGGTGGGGGCAGTTCTAATCTCTGGGGGGAGTTGGTTCCAGAGGGCCGGGGCCGCCACAGAGAAGGCTCTTCCCCTGGAGCCCGCCAAACGACATTGTTTAGTCGACGGGACCCGGAGAAGGCCAACTCTGTGGGACCTTATCGGTCACTGGGATTCGTGCGATAGCAGGCGGTTCCGGAGGTAATCTGGTCCCGTGCCATGTAGGGCTTTAAAGGTTAAAGCCCATCCAGGCACATCCAAAGAAAAGGGGGGGTACTGTGGTTGGGCTCCGGACAATTTTGGGTTTTTTTCCTTTTGAAAGTGGATCAAAAAATAACAAAATCGCGATGCATAAATAGTTCCCTTTGCTCGGCTGATGAAGAGGGTGGGTTGCTATTTCCTCATCTTTGCCCCTGGCTTTTCCCAGCTGCATGTAGGGGGAGGGAAGGATCCCCATGGAGATTGCCACCCATGAGAGAAAGCCTTTCTCATAACCCTCCCCCTATCCTTTCTTTTCCTTTGATCAAAGATCAGACTTATACTGTTCAGCTGCAGGATATACTTTTCAGTTGCAATCTTCACAAGTCTTGGGAAGAGCCCCAGCGAGCCAGCTCTGCCAGTGGGAGAGTGCACTATCCCACCACCCCACATCTCACATACACACACTCTGCAAACGGGGTGAGAGAGATGGAGAAAGGAAGGCTACCCTCGCCCATTCCTTCTGCTAAAGAGGAGAGTGGAGGGGAATGAAAAGGAAGCAATAAAGAAGGGGGTGGGATTCTTTCTCCTCTGATTAGCAGCAAGGTGTCCCGCGCATCCAAATGGCCTGAGTGAATGGGGCTTTGAGTATTGCATTGGCAGTTCTGTGTTAGCAAATACTTCAAAAGAGAAGGATTTAAGGGTAGTGATTTCTGACAGTCTCAAAATGGGTGAACAGTGCAGTCAGGCGGTAGGGAAAGCAAGTAGGATGCTTGGCTGCATAGATAGAGGTATAACAAGCAGGAAGAGGGAGATTATGATCCCGCTATATAGACCACATTTGGAATACTGTGTTCAGTTCTGGAGACCTCACCTACAAAAAGATATTGACAAAATTGAACGGGTCCAAAGACGGGCTACAAGAATGGTGGAAGGTCTTAAGCATAAAACGTATCAGGAAAGACTTAATGAACTCAATCTGTATAGTCTGGAGGACAGAAGGAAAAGGGGGGACATGATCGAAACATTTAAATATATTAAAAGGTTAAATAAGGTCCAGGAGGGAAGTGTTTTTAATAGGAAAGTGAACACAAGAACAAGGGGACACAATCTGAAGTTAGTTGGGGGAAAGATCAACATGAGAAAATATTATTTTACTGAAAGAGTAGTAGATCCTTGGAACAAACTTCCAGCAGACGTGGTAGATAAATCCACAGTAACTGAATTTAAACATGCCTGGGATATAAACATATATCCATCCTAAGATAAAATACAGAAAATAGTATAAGAGCATACTAGATGGACCATGAGGTCTTTTTCTGCCGTCAGACTTCTATGTTTCTATGTTTCTATGCTTTGAGACCATTCAGCGAATGGCCTAGAGAGAAAAGGCAGTGTCCGAATGGTTGGGCGTGGAAGCCTCGAGACCAAACAGGCATGGCCAAGTGAAGGAGGCAAACAGTCATAGACCCTTCTCAGAGGTTGGTAGTGGGAGAAGGAGGCTCTGTTTGTACCCCTACTTGGGAGATGTTATTAGATATTCCAACAGTCTTCTCATATTGAGGAGTTTGTAGATTAATTCAGGTGCTGGGGTTTTTTGGAATAGCAGGTGTGAAATATGAATAAACAGGGATTTTAGCCTGAAGTTTCTTTCACTAATATTTTTCCTATTCTTTTACATTTTAGGATTTCATGTTTTTTGAACAACCTGCAAACAGGAATCGTAATAGAAATAGACGTTAATTTGACATAAAGAGTCACTGAATTAATCCTGCAGGAAGAATTTCATTCATTTCTAAAGTTGCTTATTTCAATATTTGCAATCATAACTTTAACTATTATACTGTATGTCATAATATTCCATGTAATTCAAAATATTTGTCAAATATTTATATACGGTATATTGATATCCCTATATAATAACAAAAATATATAGTATATAAATTGAGCTAATTTTCACTCAGCAAACAGATATACTCCATTCGCCACTTTTTCCTGCTTATATTAAAAATGGCCTTATTATCTTTTCCTTTTTTATTTTTTGTAATTACTGTTCATGTTGCACTGATAAAATGAACCAAAGTGGGTATCTCAATATTCAGACAATTAAAGGTTATATTTCTATTTTTGAGTCGTTTTTTTAAGGAATCATCAAAACATTTGCTTCCCAACCTAAAGCTCTAACTTCAGTTTGTCCTACAACTACCACTCCTATCCAGTGTCATAGAATAATCTTATTTATGGCAAAGAATATTAAGTGTGCAAGTTCTTTTGACAGCAAAAATAATTAAATTATGGTACATTAATTGGGTGAGATCATCCGATGACATAGGGTGAGTTACCATCAGTACGGTGATGATACTCAGCTGTACATCTCCACTCTGTCTCAACTCAATGAAACAGTGGAAGTAATATGCCGGTGTCTGGAGGCTGTTAGGGTTTGGATGAGTGTTAACAAACTCAACCTCAACCCCAACAAGATGGAGTGGCTGTGGGTTTTGCCTCCTAAGGACAACGCTATATGTCCATCCATTACCCTGGGGGGGAGCTTTTGACCCCTTCAGAGAGGGCCCGCAACTTGGGTGTCCTCAATCCACAGCTGAGCTTAGAACGCTATCTCGGCTGTAGCGAGGGGGATATTTACACAGATTCGCTTCGTGCACCAGTTGCAGCCCTGTTTGGACAAAGAGTCTCTCCTTACAATTGCTCATGTCCTCATCACCTTGAGGATCGATTACTGCAATTCTCTCTACATTGGACTACCTTTAAAAAACGTTCAAAGACTAGTCCAAAATGCAGCTGCGAGAGCTGTCATGGGCTTACCAAGGTTTGTCCATCTATCTACAAGACTCCGTTTTGCATTGGCTGCCAATTGGTCTCCAAATACAATTCAAAGTTTTGGTTGTTACCTATAAAGCCATGCTGTCTGGGGAAGGGCCTTCTCTGTGGCCGTTCCAACTCTGGACCAACTCCCCCCAGGGATTCGCACTTCCCCCCTTTCCAGGCCATCCAGAAGGCTTTAAAAACTCACCTTTGCTGGCAGGCTTGGGGCCGTTGAGCTGCAACATCCTGCTCCGACTGTGGTGTGACTCTGTGATTATGGTTTTATTACTGGGTTTTTAGATCAGTTTATAATGGGCTTTGGAATTATTTTTGTATTTTTTTATATGTTCTGAGCCGCCCTGAGTCTTTGGAGAAGGGCAGCATATAAGTCAGATAGATAGATAGATAGATAGATAGATAGATAGATAGATAGATAGATAGATAGATAGATAGATAGATAGATAGATAGATAGATAGATAGACTAAGAGGTATGTCCAATAAAAGTTTTAAAACATCTTAAGAAAACCAAAAGACCTAGTAGCCCAAGAAGAAAAAACTAGGAGTCATTTTCAACATACGGAGTAACCACTGTAACAGCTACTAACTAGCAATCGGAAGAAATGAATGAGAACTCCTTAATTTCAGAGCAGACTTGCTAGCACTGATAATGCTACCTAGTTGGATAATGGGGGTATGTTCAGGGAGCACCAAGAACTCCATAAATGTTTAAAACAGTTTTTTTTTTAAAAAAACCCTGAAAATCTATTGAGGATGTAACTTTCCTAGATCTTAATCTCTTGGCATATTTTATCCATTGATCATAGTGTGTGTGTTTTATATATATGTATATTATAATATATGTAATTGTATAGAACCGGGGTGGCGCATCAGATAGAGTGCTGTACTGCAGGCCACTGAAGCTGACTGTAGATCTGTAGGTCAGTGATTCCAGTCTCATCACCGGCTCAAGGTTGACTCAGCCTTCCATCCTTCCAAGGTGGGTAAAATGAGGACCCAGATTGTGGGGGCAATATGCTGGCTGTGTTAAAAGTGCTATTGCTAACATGTTGTAAGCCGGCCTGAATCTAAGGAGAAGGGCGGCATAAAAATAGAATGAATGAATGAATAAATAAATAAATAAATAAATAAAATATTCTATTCTAATTAGATTCCTCTGAACCTATTTAAGAGTGTGGAAGTATGACTTTCATAGTTTGGCAGATGCTGTCCAATCTGCTGGAGTCAGAACGATTATTATGCATTTTTGTATTGGCTTTTAAGGATACAGTGGTACCTCTACCTAAGAACTCCTCTACTTATGGACTTTTCTAGATAAGAACCGGGTGTTCAAGATTTTTTTTTTGCCTCTTCTTAAGAAGAACCATTTTCTACTTAAGAACCCGGAAAAATTTCCCAAGAAATTTGAGAGCGGCACGAAGGCCTGGCCACTTTCCTGCCATTCCCCCTGGGTTTCTCTCTCTGGAGCAGTGTACGGGAGGAAGCCTCACACCAATTTTATGGGAAGTGCGTGCTCCTCGCCGCCTCAGAGTCCTTTTTTTTTTTAAGCATTAAAGTTTTGATTTTTTTTTATTCACCTCACCTTCCTTCAGCAGCGACTGTCCTCCTCTTCTTCCTCCTTGTCCTCCCACCCAAATTCCGAACTTTTATTTCTTTCCTAATGGGTTTGCACACATTATTTGCTTTTACATTGATTCCTATGGGAAAAATTGCTTCTTCTTAAGAATGTTTCTACTTAATAACCTGGTCACAGAACAAATTAAGTTCTTAAGTAGAGGTACCACTCTATTTTTAAATGTTACTGTTTGTCTTGTTGAGTCATTGCTGATTACAACTTGAATAACTAAAGTTAATCATACAAAATAAACATGATTTAGAAGTCTGTCCAGCTGCCTGTAAAAAGAAAAAGAAAAGACAAACAGAAAAAGTAGTGCTTCAAGTAGAAAGTTAGGAGTTCAGAGAAATGTCACCAGGTTACTTCTTAGAAACATAGAAACCTAGAAGACTGACGGCAGAAAAAGACTTCATGATGCATCTAGTCTGCCCTTATACTATTTTCTGTATTTTATCTTAGGATGGATATATGTTTATCCCAGGCATGTTTAAATTCAGTTACTGTGGATTTATCAACCATGTCTGCTGGAAGTTTGTTCCAAGCATCTACTACTCTTTCAGTAAAATAATATTTTCTCATGTTGCTTTTGATCTTTCCCCCAACTAATAAACATGTCTTGATAAACATGTCGCTGATAACACATCTGTGGTATGTGACTGCCCATATCTTTTTTGTTGCAAACATTCATATGAATTAGAATTTTATTCTAAACCAGAATAATCCAATTTCTTTTGGATTTCAATTAACATCCAACGTGAACTCACTCTGATTTGTAACTGAGTTTATTCTTAATGTATTCTGATACAAGCTGCCACCCAATTTTACCATTCAACTAGGTATGATTTTGAACTTAACGTTTAAAGGAATAGATGATCTCAGTCCTATATTTATTTTACCAGACCTTTCAAAGAATGGAGCAGCCATGTTTTCAACAATGGGACAGTACAATTCATCCAACGAAGTTTATGTAACAATAATACTTAAATGTGTCTGGAATTCTGTATTTATTTTTTTCAGATCTCTCTAAAAGAACCTCCATAGGGAGTTATACAAATTGGATTCTTGTAAACTCCTGTGTTTTACAAAAGATGCATAGAGGAAACTTTACATACCTTAACTACTACTATTAAGATACATTGAAATATTGCTTTAATGTTCTATTCACCACATGGTCCACAGAGGGCACTGCTGCTATAGTTTTATGAATAATTTTTTTCTTGCAGTTCCATTTCCTCACTCCCAGAAATACACTATTTAATCTTTTAATTATATTTCTCTATACATACAATAAAAAATATTCTACAGTCTCTTAGAAGGGTATGCCTATACAAATAAAATGCCGGATAACTTTGCCAAAATCTGTTTCCAATTTCTCATTTCCCCCCACTTTTCAAAAAAGCCTCATTTTCAGATTATTTTTGAATTTCCTATTTTTAAATTAATTATTTTTACATGCTGAATAGTGTTAATCATTTTTCTGTGACTTTTATCACTGGACAGCTTTTTCATGGCTAACAGAATAAGAGTCTTAATCAGAAGCAGCAATTTATGTCCTTGAATTGAAATTCCTGCTCCTGAGAGGATCTTTAAGCATCCAATATAAATGGCTGTTTAATCCTGGCTTTCTATAGGAAGAGATTCCTGGGAGTTCCTTGAAATAACTTCTTTGGGGATTTAATTGAAACTAATAGGTTTGGTCTATTAGAGACCAAAGTCTTCATCTGTCATTAAATATTATAATGTATGAGTTATATCAAACTGCAGGTCCATACAAACTATTCTTGAAGACATCCCATAATAAGTTAAAGAAATTTAATTTTACATTAAGAGTATGGGTATTCTTTTTCCCCTTAGGTTTTAATTTGTTCACTATAATGTTTCATTTATTAAGAATAATTGTTGTGTCAGTTTTCGTTTTGTGGATTTCTCCAATGAAAATTTTTTTAAAAAAATTAGAAAGAAGGAAGCCTTTGCAACTCCTGACTGATCATCAATATAATAAAGAGAGAAAGGCCGTCATTCCCCAGGAGGATTGGAGGATTGTTCTGGCAGAAAGGGCAATTTGTGGACCCCATCAGCCAAGGAATTTCAGATGGTGGGTTCTAGAAGAAAAGCCTTTTTTGCCATGGTTCCTACCCTTTGGAACATCTTGCCACAGGAGATAAAATCCTGAAATGCCTTAAATCTTGACTCTGCAAGTTGATCTGGAGCCCCAATAGAAGCTGGGGAAGTGCAGGGGTGAAATTCAAAAGGTCTGAACAGATTCCGAAGAACCGGTACCAGAAATTTTGAGTAGTTAAGGGAACCAAAAAATACCACCTCTGTCTGGCCCCAGACTGGGTTGAGACTTGAGATTTTGCAATATCCTTCCCCCAGGAATGGGCAAGGAATGGGGATTTTGCAGTGTCCTTCCCCTGCCATGCCCACTGTTGTGATTCAGCCTGAGGCTGCTCAGGGACCAGCTGTGTCTCTGCTGGCTCCATGCCCGGAGCAGGAGGACAGCGAAGAGGAGGGGGCTGAACAGTCGGACGGGGGAGAGGAAAGTCAGGAATGGGACGAAGGAGAACAGCATGAGAGCCCCGGAGGGGGGCTCTCCCCAGCCAGTAGTTTGGAGTCATTAGGTGATGCCGCACAAGCGGTCATTGACATGCGACAGAGACGTTCAGATCAAAGAAAGGAGCAATTAAAGAAGTATTATCAGCACTGAATTAGGAACAGCTGGGCTTGGGTGTGGTCCTCCTTGGCAGGGTTTAAAAGGCAGGCAAGCCCTTGAAGCCATGTGGAGTGTTATCAATTGGAGTTACGGTGTCCTGCTTTGTTCTCGACGTCTCTGTTCCTGGCTTGTGGCCCAGCAGTTTGGAAGACCCGTGGGAGGTGTAGGTCTGCTATCTACAGCCTCGGCTTGGCAGCAAGAATCCTGTATTGCTGCATGGACTTTTGTCTTCGTGGATATATCTGAAGATACAGCGTTTTCCTGTTTGTAAGGACATTTTCTGTTACCTGTGTTTTTCTTGAATTTTATAAACTGCCTTTGCCTTTTACCAGTGTGTCTGGCTTCTCTTTTTGGGTTGGTCTTGGCTTCTGGAGTGACCCAGAGAGAACACCCACCAAGCCATGCCCACAGAACTGGTAGGTAAAAAAATTGAATTTCACCCCTGGTGCAATGATACAGAAGGCACCATCTCTGCTCTGCTCAAGACAGTGGTTTCTAATTATTTAATTCTTATAATTTTAGAATTCTTTTTATATTTATAATTGTTCTAATATTTATGTTTTTATTGCATTGCAAGCCACCCAGAATTACTTTGGGTAGTGAACTGGGTGACATATAAATATAATAAATAAAAAAAACATAAAGCTCCCTCTCAAACACATGCAGACATATTAAATAGGTACACACTGTGTTGCTTGGAGGTAAAATTTCAAACTGACCAAATAATAATTCTTTCAGCTCAAGGAACTAGTATATTTGGTTTTATAAACTTCGTTTTATTTCCCTTCTGCTTCTGGCCAAGGTGAAGAAAGAAATAGTAGCTACCTCTTCAGAGTGAACAAGGAGTTACTGTGCTTTGTGTATCTTTTCCACTGAGCAAACCATGGCAAACCAAGGAAAGCTGTGAGCTAATATGTGTGGAAAGAAATGAAAAATAAAGAAAGAAACCTCTTGAAAGTAGGACTTTAAAACGTTAAAATGAACAGCAGTTGAAATGAATGTATTACTGTTTGTGTTTCAGAAATGTTTGACAATTAAAAATTAGGTGCAGAAAAATATTTTGGAACATAAATATTCACAGAATTCTGAATAGGATTACCTTCCTTTTAAACAGGATAGATGGAAATACCAATAAGTGCTCAAATGGTAAAAACATGATTTTGCATTTAATGAGACTTTTTCTGAATAGGAAAGGATTGTAATATGTTGTGGTTAGCTCTGGCCCAGCTCCTGCCCCAAGGACTGTGGATGTGGGGGAGACATCCACATGCTGCAGGCCTGATTTGCCCCCGGTGGAATCTGATGATGAAGGCTCCTCTGACCAAGAAGACATGAGTGGCAGGGAGGAGGAGAGTGTGGCAGACAGCTCAGAGGGAGATCAATTATCTAGCTCCTCCTTGGATTCAGAACAAGTTAATGATACAGCCAGGCATGCGGAGAGCGATGCATAGGCAACAACAACTGAGAGATTATTATAAAAGAAAATGAGGCCACCTGTGGTTGAGTAGGGCTGTGGTAATTAGTGAGGCTGCTATAAATAGCAGCCTGTGGGTTTGGCCATTGTGGAGGATTATCTGATCATTGTGTTTCGTGACTGCTTTACTGACTTTGACCTTTTGTGTACTGATTTTTCCCCGCTTTGAAACTAAACCAGGGCAAAGAGTGTTTCACTTTGTGAAAGAAGAAGGACTGTGAATTGCCTCACAGCTGCAAGCTAAGTATCACAGAACTGATAAAGGACTTGTACAAATTACCAGTTTGTTTGGAGACAAGTGCTCTTTGCTATACCAAAAGAGGGCTTAGTTTAAATGAATTTTCATTATAAAGAACATTGATTTGCATTTTCAAACGTGTGTGTGTCTGAAATTTGTACCTGTGAATTTTTGGGAGAAGTCTACCAGAGAGCCCAACAGAACATAATAAACATTACTTCTTTTTTAAATAGATCTATTTTGTAAATACATCCTCTCTACAAAACAAATTTGGTAGAATCTATCACTTCCCATAGAGCCACAGAACTGGAAGGGGTTACTTAGGTCCCTGACTCCAACTCCTTGCTTAATGCAGGAATGCCAATTAAAACATTCCAGACCTCAGCTGAAATCATGCTTGAACAAATTCAGTAAAGGGAAGCCTATCACAACTTTGGACAATTGCTTCTGCTGTAGCTGTGCTCTTTGTGTTAGGAAGTTACTTCTAACATTCAATCAGTATCTATTTTTCTGTAATTTAACTTGATTATTTCATGTTCTGCATGTTGTAATGACAAAGAACAAGTCATAGTCTTCTTTTGAGTGGAATGTATTATTTGAAGAATGCTACCGCACCATCCTTGGCTGTATTTTCTTAGGACTAAATATACTCATATCCTTCACCATCTTTTCCTAGCTATTAATTTTTAGTCACCTGATTGTATTTACTGTTGCTGAATCTTTGGAAATTTTTTGGAATCTTTGTTAAAATGTGGTGCTCAGAACTGCTGCAAAATAGAATAAAGTGGACCCTTTATTCCTGTTCTTTTGATATATTACAAAAAGTTAATCTCTTTTTCTTTCTTT
Organism: Erythrolamprus reginae; assembly: GCF_031021105.1. Lineage (NCBI taxonomy): Eukaryota > Metazoa > Chordata > Lepidosauria > Squamata > Dipsadidae > Erythrolamprus > Erythrolamprus reginae. The sequence goes on along the minus strand of NC_091954.1, from coordinate 87,002,209 downwards.
CTTTCTTTTTCTTTCTTTTTCTTTCTTTCTATCTTTCCTTCCTTCCTTCTTTCTTTCCTTCCTTCTTTTACTTTCTTTCACTTCTTCCTTCATAAGGCTGACAGAGTGACTGGTCAAAAGTCACTCGAATGACTTTTGTGCCTAAGGCAGAACTAGAATTCACGGTCTTCCAGTTCCAGCTCAATGATATTCCAAACTGGCTTTTATTATTAGTTGTACCCATATAAAAATAAATGGATAATTCCTTTTTTCCAAAACCACCCAACTGCAACCTCAATGTATATAAAATCTACTATAATTCATCATCCTGGAAGTTATATCAGCTGATTCTTCACAAGTGTGATTGGTGTGTTGGGAGTAGAGGTTTTTTTTCCTTCTCACAGACTTTGCTTCCTGTATCACCACTTCATTCTCCAGGTTCCTCTCATACCTTTCCATCAACTTGTTTCCAATATTCTTAAGGAGATAAAAAGCAGAATTCCATTATTTCATTTTGGAAGAAGAGGAAATAGTCTTCCCAATTTTGTAAGTCTACTACTTTATCTCAAAATGCAACAGTCTCGCATATCCTGACTGCATTGTTCAAAGAGTGATGAGGAATGCAGTCTAGTTCTATTGTTGCTTGTCTTCCTCTTTATACAGGTAGTCCTGTGGGTTCAATGAAGATGTCTTGTTCTGCAGGTTTTCTGTAGAGATGGAGAGGGTTCTGTAGTCCAGTCTGGAAGTATAGAGTCAAGCACAATGGCCATATCTGTCAGTTTTAATCATTCCACCCTTCTCAATATAGTTAGAGAACGTTTGCTAACAACTAGTCCATTTCAATTATCTAACTTCACATGAACTAGCTAATTACTTAATTACCTTTTTTGGTTCGTGTGCCAAAAGAGGATGTGTGGATGTGCTAGCATGTGTTCATGTGCCCAACCTTACTTTCTCCCCACGCATGTGCACCCTCTACGTGCTGCCACCTACGCATGCGCACAGGACTTTCTGAAGCCCCGGAGACAGTGGTGGGTTCCTACCGGTGTGGTTAAGAGAACCGCTGCATAGGAAACCACTGATGATATAATTTTGGGTGGTTTTTTTTCTGGTGTCTCCTGGGAGGGAGCGTCTCAGCTGTGCTTCGGGCAAAGAATAGAGGTCAGCATTAAGATGAAGGTGAGCAGGTGGTCTTCTTCCGACACGGAATCACGGGAAAAAACCCACCGAAAATTGCATCATCAGTGGTTCCTACCAAAACTGCACACTGGACTGCACTAGTAGGAATCCACCACTGCCTGGAGGTGAAAAAAATCACCCATTGGACAAACCAGAGAAGTGTTTTTCCGAAATTCCAGTTTGTCCATTAGGTGATTTTATTTTTCTCTCCGGGACTTCAGGGAAGCTTCTCTGAAGTGTCCAGAGGGCGAAATGGCCTTTCTCAAGGCCAAAAATCCACTGGCCAGCACGCGCATGCGCACTGGAGCTAACACAGAGCAACACCTCACTTGCCTTCTGATATGGCTCTGCGTGCCACCTGTGGCATGTGTGTCTTAGGTGTGTCATCATAGATCTAGGCTAGAGGTAGGCAAAGTTGGCTTTTCTATGACATATGGACTTCAACTCCCAGAATTCCTGAGCTAGCATGATTGGCTCAGGAATTCTGGGAGTTGAAGTCCACAAGTCATAGAAGAGCCAACTTTGCCTACCCCTGATCTAGGCTGTGTCATGAGACTGTATACAGTACTTACTTCAAGATCATTAGTGAGTTACCTTCGAGCTAATGTGTGTCTATATAGCACCTTTCTTTCCTGCAGTTATATCCCACATTCATTTCTAAGTAAAACAGGTAGAGAATTGCAAAATTGCAGAATTGGAAGAAGTACAAAAACCTAGAATAAAATTCATACCCTAGTTATATATGCATTAATAAAACATATGCAAATTCCAGGGACACATGAGAATAACATGCCTACTATAATGAAAATGCCTTATAAAAGGCAGTTCTTACTGATAGGTAGAACAGAGAATGGTATTACTATATTAAATCCAGACCATCCCAACCAGTGGAAAGTCAGATTCAATTGTCTTGGGAGATATAATCAACAGCTGCATTGCCTGCAGTTTGACTAAACTAAACTAGCCTTCCGCATTTCCTCATTATCATTATGTAACAGTTGGCTTGGAGAGTGTAATTTTTTCTGGGTTTTTTTTCCAGGCAGAATAATTTCTGCCTGGTGTTTTCTATTTTAATTTAATTTAATTTAATTTAATTTTTCATCTTCAGTCAAAAACGAGAGTCTGGAAAGTCTACTGTATTTTTGCTACTACAATAATTGTTGTGATAAATGTTCATCTTATATGAACTGATAGATTGCTATTCATATATACCAAATGACACCAAAAATAGCAATCTCATTATATCTACTAAGGTATTATATTTACTCCAGAACCAACTACCACATTGCTCCTATTTTACTGGCCTTCTGAAAAGCCCCCAGGTCGTGAGAATTAATAGCTTATTTCCGGCTGAAACATCTTCTAACTGGTATGTGTGATTGTATGATTGTTTTTATGGAATTAAAGGGCTTTTATTGTTATAAATTATTAAGGGTTTTTATTGTTTATATAGGGGTTTATATTAAGGGGTTTTTATTGTTACTAATGCTCAAAATTGACTTCCTACTGTATTTTTTATTTTATTTTATTTTATTTATTGGATTTGTATGCCGCCCCTCTCCCTGGACTCGGGGCGGCTAACAACAGTGACAAAAAACAGAATGTAAAAATCCAATACTACAACAGCTAAAAACCCTTGTTATAAAACCAATCATATATACAAACATACCATGCATAAATTGTAGAAGCCTAGGGGGAAAGATTATCTTAATTCCCCCATGCCTGACGGCAGAGGTGGGTTTTGAGGAGCTTACGGAAGGCAAGGAGGGTGGGGGCTATTCTAATCTCTGGGGGGAGTTGGTTCCAGAGGGTCAGGGCTGCCACAGAGAAGGCTCTTCCCCTGGGCCCCGCCAACCGACATTGTTTAGTTGACGGGACCCGGAGAAGGCCCACTCTGTGGGACCTAACTGGTCGCTGGGATTCATGCGGCAGAAGGCGGTCCCTGAGATAAACTGGCCCGGTGCCATGAAGGGCTTTATAGGTCATAACCAACACTTTGAATTTTATTTTATTTATATTTATTTGTTTTGTCAAGTGAAGATATAATATTAAGATACATGATAATAGTAAAAGTTAAAAATTTGAAAAAATAGTATTAGAAATAATAATATTCAAATATATGCAACTAGTAAAAATAAAGAACATTAAGGAAAGGGGACGGAAGGCACGCTGGTGCACTTATGCACACCCTTTATTGTTTTAATGTTGTGAGTTGCCCTGAGTCCTGCAGGATTGGGTGACATATAAATCTAAATAGATAGATAGATAGATAGATAGATAGATAGATAGATAGATAGATAGATAGATAGATAGATAGATAAATAGATGGATGGATGGATGGATGGATGGATGGATGGATGGATGGATAGAGAGATAGATAGATAGGTAGGTAGGTAGGTAGGTAGATAGATAGATAGATAAAGAATGAATGAATGAATGAATGAATGCTATAGTGAATAAAAATATTACCCATTATTTTTACCAAATGCTGTCCAATTATACAGCCAGGGCCGCCATCAGGAATTTTGGGGCCCCATACAGCCTAAGTGTCTGGGGCCCCCCTCCCTCCCTCCTTTCTTTCTTCCTTCCTTCCTTACTTCCTTCCTTCCTTTTTTCTTTCTTTTTTCTCTTTTGGTTTTTTTCCCCTTCCTTCCTTCCTTCCTTCCTCTTTCTTTATTTCTTCTTTTTATTTCTTTCCTTTTTCTCTTCTTTTTCTTTTCCCTCCCTCCTCCCTCCCTCCCTCCCTCCTTCCTTCCTTCCCTTTTAAATTTTCAAACTGTCTTCTTCATATTCCTGGCTGAGGAATTCTGAAAGCTGCAGTCAACTGTCTTCAGCCATTGTCCAGCCCTGTGCTATGGACCCCTCCCTCCACCCCTGAAGAGGCCGGGGGCTTCTTTCCAAAGCCAGTGGCAGTGATGCCAGAACCCCCTTCCCTGGGGATGGGAGCGGGGGGGGGGGCTCCACTGGTCTCCCTCGACAAGACCTTCCGCAACACATCAGCCCTGCTGGGCAGGCCTCTTAGCCCCACCAAAGAAATGGGGGTTAAGGAAGACCCCACCCCCCACCTTGCCCCAAACACTGGCACTCTGCATAACCCATGCGGGGGCTTTGGCTTCCCCTCTGCAGAACAGAAGCTGGGGACCTCTCCCTCCACATACACTGGATCCCTATGGCCCATCCGAGGGCTGGCAAAATAGGTGTGCCCCCCACCTACTTTTCTATCTCTCTCTCTCTCTCTCTTTCTCTCCCTCTCTTTTTGTCTCTCTTTCTCTCTCTACTTTTCTTTCTTTTTCTCTTTTTCTCTCCCTTTCTCTCTCTTTTTCTCTTTTTCTCTCCCTTTCTCTCTCTTTCTCTTTATATCTTTCTCTCTTTTTTCTCTCTCCCAACCTCTCTCTTTCTCTTTCTATCTCTTTCTCTCCCTCCCTCTCTCTTTCACTTTCTCTACCTCTTTCTCTCCCTCTCTCCCCTTCTTTCTTTCTTTCTCTTTCTCTCTTTCCCCCTCTCTCTTTCTCTTCCTCTTTTTATCTCTCTTTCTCTCTTTTTTCTTTTATCTCCCTTTCTCTCTTTCTCTCTCTCTTTCTCTCCCTCTCTCTTTGTCTCTTTCTATCTCTTTCTCTCCCTCCCTCTATCTTTCTCTTTTTATCTCTCTCTTTCTCTTTCTCTCTCTCTCTTTCTCCCCCTTCTCTCTGAAGTGGGGAGGGCCGGGTTGGCACCAAGGGAGCTCGAGACGGGGTGCAAAAGCAAACTACTCTGCTGGCCCAGGCCCACATCGGAAGGAAGGAAGGAATGGTAAAAGGGGCGATCAAGAGAGGAATGGGTGAATGAATGGACGGAGGGTGGGAAGGAAGGAAGGAAAGAGGGAAGGGACAGGAACAGAGGAAGGGTGCAAAGAAAGCAAGGAAAGGTGTGAAAGGGGAGAGTAAGAGAAGAAGGAGTGAAAGAAGGGAATGAGGGAGGAAACAAGGGAGGAAGGAGAAGGAAAGCAAGAAATGGAGGGAGGGAAGGAAGGAAGGAAGGAAAGAAAGAAAGAAAGAAAGAAAGAAAGAAAGGGGGAAGGGACAGGAACAGAGGAAGGAAGCAAGGAAACTTATGAAAGGGGAGAGTAAGAGAGGAAGGACTGAAGGAAGGGAGGGAGGGAAGAAGGTAGGAAAGAGAAAGAAAAGAAGAAATAGAGGAAGGGAAGGTAAAAGAGAGAAAGAAAAAGAGCAAGAAAGAAAGCAAGAAAGAGAGAAAGAAAGAATGAAAGAGAAATAAAAATAGAGAGGGGGAATGAAAGAAATGGAAGGAGGGAAGGAAGGAGAGAAAGCAAGAGAAAGAAAGAAAGAAAGAAAGAGAAAGAAAAAAGAATGAAAGAGCAAGAGAGCAAGAGAGAAAGAGAGAAAGAGAAAGAAAGAAAGAAAGAAAGAAAGAAAGAAAGGCAACTTCAAAGGCTCACTGAGCATCTCTCACTCTCTCTCTTTCTATCCCTCTTTCTTTCTCTCTCTTCCTTTCTATCTCTCCTCTTCCTTTCTCTCTCCTCTCTCTCTTTCTACCCTCCTTTCTCTTCCTTCCTTCCTTCTCTCCCTCCCTCCCCTCCCTCCCTCCTTCCTTCCTCTCCATTTCTCTTTCCCTCCCTCTCTTTCCCTTTTCTTTCTTTTGGTCCACTTCTCTCTCTCTCCGCTTCTCCACTTGCCTCCCCCTCGCGCCTCGCCCTTCCCACCCGGCCACCCGCACGCGCTTACCAGCAGCAGGAATTCAAGTAAGCCCAAAAGAAGCCATTGGCTCCGGGCGGCGTTCATGGCCCCCCCGAACCCCCAGCCCAGCTGGAGCTCCCTCTCGCCGCCGCCATCTCCCTGCGACTGCCTGCGGCCGCTGCAGCCCCCCCTCCCACCGGGCCACAAAAGACATTTGCTGCCGACGCCAGTGAAGCTTCAGCTGGGCGGGGCGCTGCCGGTACTTCCCTCCTGGGGCTCCCGCTCACAGCTGTCCCCCGGCTTCTGCTCGATGCTGCGGTTTTCGGCGCTGTCCTGCTGTGCCCCAAAGACGGAAGGCGGGAAAAAGGCGAGAAGAATGGAGCTCTCCTTCTTCCTGCCTTCCGTCTTTGGGGCCCAGCAGGACAGCGCCGAAAACCATGGCATCGAGCAGGAGCCAGGGGACAGCTGCGAGCGGGAGCTCAGTGCAAGGAGCCGCTGACTGCGGGCCCCAATTTGCCCGGGGCCCGGTAGCGCGCTCCCTATAGTACCCGTCTATCGGCGGCCCTGTATACAGCAGCACCTAAGAGATATTAGAAGTAGGAGAGCCTTTGGATAGAAAACGCAAAGTAATCTTACCATTGTGGCATATAAATCCAAATAATAACAACAACAACAACAACAACAACAATAATAATAATGAAGTGATAGTGGGAAATTGAAAAAATGTTGAACCATCTTTTCTTCCAAAATAATTGGGGAAATGTCTTTTGTTGTACATTTCACTTCAAAAGTAAGGCAAGTATTTTAGCCTACTTTAGTAATGTCTGACTAAACTCATAATGGTACATTGAATAATTTATAATAAGCTCTTTTTCTGGATTTATTACTATTATTTATAAAAGGAGGAAGCTAACTGATTTATAACTGAAATTTACATCTGCCCCTGGCTGCCAGTAGCAGAAGCTTTTAAATAAGATATTGATTTGGTTGTATGAAAGAGGCTATTCTAGTTCAGATATCATATGCCTGATTGTGTAGAAGAGTGGAAATACAAGAGCTCCATCTGAACCGCTGGAAGCTGGGCTGAAAATCATAGATTTGTAAAACACCATTTTTCCTTCTGAGCTATGAAATAATTTCTGCTCCAAGCAAGCAAGTCAAACTGTTTGAAATAAAGGTAGACAAAGTGATTAAAATGTTGGTTAGCGAATATTTCGGTGACAGCACACAATGTATATTTACAAATAATTCTGCAAGTTTCCAAGGTTGACTGCAAATGGGTTGCAAATTATTAAAATATTAATTTTAACAGATTAAAGCCTTCTCAAACTATCTCAATCTGCCCTTAAAAATTTGCCTTCATATAGTAGCCATAATAATTTATGCATTTATTTTTGTTTAGTTGGGGGAAAGATCAAAAGCAACATGAGAAAATATTATTTTACTGAAAGATAAGTAGATCCTTGGAACAAACTTCCAGCAGACGTGGTAGATAAATCCACAGTAACTGACTTTAAACATGCCTGGGATAAACATATATCCATCCTAAGATAAAATACAGAAAATAGTATAAGGGTAGACTAGATGGACCATGAGGTCTTTTTCTGCAGTCAGACTTCTATGTTTCTATGTTATGAATATTATTAGCGATATAATATTTCTCAGACATTTTTATGCAATGTTATTGTTCATGAAACTTCGTAACACTGATCTTGTTTATACTATGACAATTCAATGTAAGAACTAAGCCAGAATGATAGCATGTGCATAGATATCTCTGATAAAACCCCCACCTTTTTTTTTGCAACTTTTCCATACATCTTGACAGGTTTTCAAAAGCCATCTTTACGGAAAAAAAAGAGAGAAACAGAATAAATATGTTGCTGAATTCAGTGAATAGGCTTTGCTAAATTCTAACCAAGGTATACAAATCACAGGAACTGGTTTAACACAAGTTCCTAAAATAAATCCAACTAATCTTTTAGAGTTTAGCGCAGCTACCATTCAGGTAGTGTGTTTTGAATATAGAGTAAGTACAGTAAGGAAGACCATATTTAGCTTTGCTATTGTAAACAACTACCGGTATATATACCAAATTTAATAGGCAAGAAGATGCTAATGACTACTATAGGCCCTTGGAAGTTTAAGCAAACTGTAATTTGCCAGCGGAAGCTAGATATTTTTTTCCAGCAAAGCAAAATGCCATTTAGAAAAATGAATGTAAAAATTAAAGAGACCTGCCCCATTATAAAGAAATTCTGGTACAAAATTTGGAAGTGGTTAGAGGAAATTATAGGACAGAAAATAATTATGAAACTGGAAACATTTCTTCTGGGAATACTGGACCTAAAATGGAGAAAAAAAATATTATTACATTGTATCACATATATTTAATGCAGCTAGAATCAGCTTCCTGCAACGTTGGAAAGAAAGGGGCACACCAACTGAAAATATAATAATTAGAAAACTCTTGACTGTGCTGAATTAGACAAAATGATGGTGGATTTAAATGAAAAGGAGGATTCAGAATATTATGAAATTTGGAACAAATTATATGATTGACTTAAAAAGAGAAGGCAAAATAAATCAGTAAATAATTAACGTAGTGTAAATATGATGATTCTTAGCTATGTTAAAATGGAATAATTATATCAATGGATAATAATTAAATGTTAATGAAAAAGATTATATAAATATGTTAATGGAGAAGATTACATAAGCATGAATTTACTATTGATATGAGTTGTTTTATTATAACCATAGAAGTTATGTAGTGTAGTTGTATGGTATTGTATTATATTGTCTATTTTTTGTATATGTGTCTTTTTTGCTTTTAAATGTAAATAACTGAATATTTTTTTAAAGAAAATGTAAAAATTAAAGATAAATTAAAATACATACAGTACATCCTTGTAAATTTAAGGTAGTTATAAACATGAGCCATGACATTGTCAGCTCTATGGGATAGAAGAATGTTATAAATTTCCTAGAATGGTCAAGACAGGGAGTCCAATTTGCATTCATGTTTTGGAATGGCTTTTACTTTCATTAATAAAGGAAAGAATACAGATATATGTCATTCAGCAGAAATCTACAACACTAAGATGTTTCCTAAACTGTCAGCCAAGTTAAAACATATGAATCTGTGGAGTATCCAACTTGGCATTTTGGTTAACCCCTGGCATTCCTGTTAGGAACAATGAAATGGTCCCAGTACAGTTTTGCAAAACAGAAAGACTTTTTAAAAAAATGTCACAGACTGAAGAATTTCTTTTTTTTCTTCATAGGATAATAAACACCCCCAAACTGATTTAATCAGGAAAATAAATAATATTTTGCTTTTCAGCAGTGGTTTGCCAAATTTGTAATGTCTTGCCATTTAGCTCCCAAAAATTTTATTACCAGCCTAGGCTATAAAACATTCAGGAGCTAAATGTCAAACTCCGAGAGCAAATCACTGCCAAATCTAAACCCCCAGCTAGAAGTATTTTCTATAATTTCAGATCTATTGCTTTTTTGTCATGCCAATAACTCCTAACAGTGCTTTCCATACAGTTTGTCCCAACAATTTTTAAACTTTTAAAATTCCAAATGGATGTTGTTTTCCTCAAAACATTCAACAATGTAATAAGAGTACACAGTTACAATAATAACAACAAGATATATAGCTATCCCCATCATATTTTCCTCTTATTAGAATGTAGATCAAGTCCAGAAGAAGTTAGAGACTGCACTGGGTGAAGTTCATTTTAGTCAAAAGAATAGTCTTAACTGTTTTTGAAACTAGGAGAAAAAATCATGTTGTCTTCTCAGGATTATATGATGTTAGTTCTAAAAAACAGTGAAGAAATAAAATCCGTCCATGAAATTTCAGGACTGATGATTATGCCATAACGGTATTTCAGTTGAATTCTTGATGTGATTGCTAATCAATATCATTCATCTTTTGATCCCTATCAATTATAGTTGGAATTCCATGAGTTAAAGAAGCTTTGCTGGTAGAGTCTTTGAATTGGAGCAGTTTGGACTTAATTTGGCTACTAATCAGTGAGCCAACTGTTTCTAAAAGTGTACTGCCAAAATACACAATCAAATATTAAATGGAAAATACCAAATAATGATCCTTCAGTTTCAGCTTTCATTTAAATAGTGAAATCCACGTTAACTCCTAGGTTGTATCATGGTTTGAAGATTACATTTCTGCAGGAAACATAAGCACTTAAAGTCAGCAGTGTGCTATAAAAGATTCTGAATGCACTCTATATATTATTTTAGACATTCTTCCAATAAATGATAATTTATACCAATATCCCTAAGCATAATGGAAGAGATTAATTGAAGTTTAGAATCAAAAGAATCTAACAAACATGAATCTATTTCTAGACAACAAGGTTACAATTATGTTAGTAGCTTATAATTGAGTTTTAAAATGAGCAGTCTAGCACTTCATTTTATGGAGGCTGTAATCTCAATACTTAATGTTCAGGTTTATCAAAGGTATAATCAGAGTTTTCTATATTGTGGCTTCCAACTAAGCCTGACATGTTTGAAGCTAGATATTTGAAGAACATAATATTAAGATATTAAGATTTCAGGATCCTGTACAAAGCTCCTGTTTTACTAAACTATACAATTATAAACTATATAATTCTTCTCTTAAATCTATTTCTTTCTGATATGGCTTTGGATTTTTAGTCTTGAGTTTGGAATTGAGAATATCATACATTCCAGATACTTTTAATATTTGTTACAATCAATTTGAAAAAAAATAAACTACCATAATTAAATATTTTTGAATAATGTTCAAGAAGAATTCCTTATGTCCTAATGAATCTAGGAAAAATAAAACTACTCTTATCAGTTTAATTTTTTATTGTTGTTGATTAATTAATTAATTAATATTTACTTAAAATATATGTACATTGTTTTTTGTTTCCCCAGAACAAAATATTTTTAACTGAGCTAAATTGTCATTCAAACAAATATCCAAACTCTCATCTCCCCTGCTATTTTTCTTTTATTTTTCAATGCCTCCCACCTTGTCACCCTCAACCTGTATTTAAAGTACAACACCAAAGGTTATTAAATCAACTTTAGAACATTAAGGCCACATATTGTTATATATCCTAAAGTTCCATTGGACTCAGACATGGTATTGTTAAAAAAAAGGAGAAGTAAATGAAGAAAAATTGAGATGGAATAAAAAAAGAAAACAATGATCCCTTTCATTTTATAAACGCCACTGTAGACATGAGTAAAGAATGATTCACTTCAGACACCACAGACCTATTGACTTCTCCCAGATATGTTAGATTCTCCATCTGTTCAAATAATTTTCATAGCACTAAAATGAGGTAGTGTGACTTCAGAAGACATGCTTTCCTGTAGTTCTATGTTTCTCTTTATATTTCTACTGATTTAACATCAGTATTCACTCAGAAACATAGAAGATTGACAGCAGAAAAAGACCTCATGGTCCATCTAGTCTGCCCTTATACTATTTCTTGTATATTATCTTAGGATGGATATATGTTTATCCCAGGCATGTTTAATTTCAGTTACTGTGGATTTACCAACCACGTCTGCTGGAAGTTTGTTCCAAGCATCTACTACTCTTTCAGTAAAATATTATTTTCTCAGGTTACTTCTAATCTTTCCCCCAACTAACCTCTTGTGTTTACTTTCCTATTAAAAACACTTCTCTCCTGAACCTTATTACCCCTTTAACATATTTAAATGTTTTGATCTAATTCAAAATGATGGCTTTGGCCTGACACCTTTCTAATTCCAGTGAGGGGAAATGAATATGCTTCCGCAATCATTTTACTGAGCTCTATTAATTTTATTAATTTTATTTGTTTGGTACCATTTTGAATAACTTTCACAGGTGTTACATAAGAGTGATCTTTCTCTGTTATTTCAGAACCCATAAAAATCATGGAAGCAAATTGTATTATTCCTTGTGTAGGTCTGAGGTCACATTGTTGGGCAAGCCCGGATGTGTTCCTAGTCACATAGGGATGCTTTGTCACTTTATGCTGTTAGCATAAGTTAGCATAAGTTAGCATGAGTTTTGAACTCTAGGCTTTGCAATTCTGGCCTGGGGAAATTCTAGCTTGTAACAAAATGTAATAGGAGTGCATTTTCTGACACCTCAAGGCTTACTGCCAAAATATTTCTAGATTTGCCCTTGCATTTTGTAACATCATGAATGCTTATTGTTCTGTGTGCATGAATGACCACATCATGTAAACTGTGCATGTACATAGTAAAAGTTGCATAGAGATAACGTTCCTATAAGAAAGCTATCTGGGAAGAAGAATTATGGGGTTGAAGGATTGCTGGAAACTTTTGATGCATTTGCTCATGGAATAAAGTTGGCATCTTCTTCTCCTACGATGGCCTCTGCTTATCTTTGAAACTTTTCCCCGATGCTACAGCAAATTTGGATGTGCACTTATTAAATTAAATTATATTATTAGTAATTAGAATCATGTAAAGTAAGAAACAGCTGTTTCAGATATGAAGTCACATGGTTCACCGAAACATGTGTTTCAGTCTTGTTTACAGCATATTTCACATTGGGAACCCCAAAATACTTTGGGAAACAGGCCATTTTGCATTTGAAACAGATTTTTCTAGTGAGAATGAGTCATCTGTTACTTAAAATAGTATTTTAAATTATCCTTCCTATGCAAATAAACTTCTTTGGTTTCCTGTATATTTTCTTCTTTAATCAAATGGGGATTTCGCTGTCTTATTTCTTTTCTATTGCCACTAACTATAATTATAGTAACTATAATATAGAGTTCTCAATGGTACACACACAGGTGTTGCCAGAATTAAGGAGGCTCCAGATAATACATCCTCTGAACTTCTTCTGGATTTTCTATTTTTCAGTGCTCACTCTACAACATAGGTTTCTTGATCCAACTTACTGGCCACATTTCAGATACTGTAAGTCACAGGATATCAAGTGGTGATAACTAGAAGATGGGCCTTTTCTGCTGTAGTTCCTGCCTTCTTGCATTTTCTCACCTCAGAATTTTGAATGACCCCAACTCTATTGGTGTTTTGCAAGGCTTTAAAAACCTGGCTGTGTACCTGGGCCTCAGGCTTAGAATATGTTAATGGTCCCTGTTAGTTGATTAATCATCACAGATGCTATTTCATTTATAGTATTTTTTGCTATAGAAGACAATATTTTTTTGTGTCCCAAAAGTGGGTGGAAATGTGTGTGTGTGTCCTCACCCTTCAGAGGTTTTTGGCCTCCGCATTCTGCATTTTAGGCCTCTGTCCACCTCATTTTTTGCCTCCATGTGCTCTGTTTTTAGCCTCTGTATACAAATCTTGTATATAAACTAAATAAACAAAATCTGACAAACAACCCCCGCGCAGTAAAAGACCTTGGAATACTAATGTCAAATGACCTAAGTGCCAAAGCCCACTGCAACAATATCGCCAAAAAGGCTTCTAAAATTGTCAACCTGATCCTATGTAGCTTCTGCTCCGGCAATCTCACACTACTCACCAGAGCTTACAAAACTTTCGCCAGACCTATCCTCGAATACAGCTCACCTGTCTGGAACCCACACTGAATTTCAGACATCAACACCCTAGAAAAGGTCCAATGATACTTCACCAGAAGAGCCCTTCTCTCCACCACTCGAAACAGAATACCCTACAAAACTAGACTTAGAATCCTGGGTCTAGAAAGCTTAGAACTATGACACCTTAAACATGATCTAAGTATTGCCCACAAGATCATATGCTGCAACATCCTGCCTGTCAACAACTACTTCAGCTTCAACCGCAATAACACAAGAGCACGCAACAGGTTCAAACTTAATATCAACCGCTCCAAGCTTGACTGTAAAAAATATGACTTTAGCAATCGAGTTGTTGAAGCGTGGAACTCATTACCAGACTCCGTGGTGTCAACCCTCAACCCCCAACATTTTTCCCTTAGACTTTCCACGGTTGACTTCTCCAGATTCCTTAGAGGTCAGTAAGGGGCGAGCATAAGTGCACTGGTGTGCCTTCCGTCCCCTGTCCAATTGTCTCTCCTATATTTTATACATCTTTTCTCCCATCCATATGTCCTTCCTCTACTCTTCATTGATGTATTCTATTCTCATATCTATTCTTCTATCTCTTCCCTGATATTTACTACTACACGTTTTTATTCTCCTTAACTTTCAATTTGTATTGGACAAAATAAATAATAAAATAAATAAATAAATATGTTTTTGGCCTCCATGAGGATTGGCCACCTGGAGGCCAAAAACAGAATGCATGGAGGCCAAAAATGGGATGCACAGAGGTAAAAAATGGGGCACATGGAGCTGAAAATGGGACACAAGAGGCCAAAAATGGGATTCATGGAGGCAAAAAACGGGACATGCAGAGGCCGAAAATAGAGTGTGTGGAGGCTGAAAACAGAAGTGCATCTTTTGGTCAGGTGCGTGTTATGGAGCGAAAAATATGGTATTTATTTTCTGGATGCTTTTAATACTATTAATTTTTTTTATAATTTTAGAATTGTAAGCCATCCGTATTCACTTGGTTTTGTTGGACAGCTATAAAAATTCAAAAAAAAATATGAATAAAATAAAACAAAATATTATTTATGTCTATACTTCCTGCCGACTCCTCTTAAAATCAGTAGTAACAATAAACAATAAATCCAAATAAATGATAAAGAATATATATCTCACCTTATCTTTTCATTTCCCACAATGAAACTAGGCACTGCACAAAAGCTATTTTCTAAAAAGGAAAAAAGATACTACCTTTTGCTGATACCTTTTAAGATAGGAGAAAATGGCTATTAAAAGCAAGTTTTATTGCAAGAGGGAAATGGAAGAAAATTGAATGGACTGAAATTTGATTTAGGGTAATACTTCCCCAGTGACCCCTGCACACATCATTTTTTCCATCATTCAATACTTCAGTGGCTACAAGGTATATGATGTGATACAAATCTTTTCTTTGTAAATGTTCTTAAGTGAACCTATCTTAAGATGAAAGCCTTTGCTCCATGTGTCAATTTTAAGTTAATTGCAAGAAGAGCAATTTCTTCAAATTTGCAAGCAATGAAATCTAGATAGAAATGGGTTTTCACTAGAGTCCCTCCTGCCACTCAAGAATGTGTATAGGGCTAGAGAACAAGGTCATCCCCTCCCATCCTTGGAGACTAGCTCCACCTACCATGAAGAATATATGGTTCACAGTGGTAGAACACATAATCATCCAGATTAATATAAACTGTTAGTCTCCTGTGGGCTACTTTGGTGGTCTAAGTCCCTATTATAGAATCTACAAATTTCTTCAGAATCATAGGTTGAGATAATAGTAGAGCTGACTTAGCCATTCCTTATTCAAAACTAAGCATACTTCCCAGGAAGTTGAGCACATTCAATTTTGGAGGAGTTATTTAAGAGCATGTTGAAGATAAGAATTTTGAGATGCTTAACAAGAACCAGCTTCATAACAATTTACTCAAATATAGAATAGTAAAGACCTTTGCACTGCAACTGCTTTTCACTCTAAAATGCTCTTTACTTAAACAATGTAAATTTGTGTGAAGGAAAAAGGGAGAAAGGGAGGGATAAATTGGACAGATTATTAGTGGACTTTCCAGTGGTGCTCAACAGGAATTGAGGGGGGGCATATAAATTCAATAAAATAAAATTCAATAAAATAAAATAAAATAAAATAAATAAATAAATAAACTTCTACTCGCAGACAACCATCAAATACCACAGTACCCAGATTGACTTGCTGGTTCATCTTCCTGTCTAGATACAGCTACAAGCTGACCCACTGCCTAGGGAAGAGCATCGGACATGCAGATGCCCTAAGTTGCTATTATTATTATTATTATTATTATTATTATTATTATTATTATTATTATTATTATTAATTAGACTTGTATGCTGCCCCTCTCCGAAGACTCAGAGCAGCTCACAACAAAATACAAAGCACAAATCTAATATTAAAAACAATTATAAAAATCCATTATAAAAACAGTCATACTATCCAAACAAAGCATACATAAAATGAAATAGCTAAGGGTCAATTAGGTCCCCCAAGCCTGGCGGCATAGGTGGGTTTTCAGTAGTTTGTGAAAGGCAAGGAGGGTGGGGGTGGTCTGTGTTGCTGTGTTGTACTGACATAATAATAATAATAATAATAATAATAATAATAATAATAACAACAACAACAACAACAACGAGTTGGAAAGTACCTTGGAGGTCTTCTAGTCCAATCCCCTGCTTAGGCAGCAAACCCTACACTTTGCAGTCCTTCTTCAGACAAATGGTTATCCAACATCTTAAAATCTTATAGTGTTGGAGCATTCATAATTTCTGGTGGGTTTTCAGTAGTTTGTGAAAGGCAAGGAGAGTGGGGGCAGTCCTGATCTCCGGGGGGAGTTGATTCCAGAGGGCCGTGGCCACCACAGAGAAGGCTCTTCCCCTGGGTCCCGCCAGACAACATTGTTTTGTCGATGTGACCCAGGGAAAGCCAACTCTGTGAGACCTAATCGGTCGCTGGCATTCATGTGGCAGAAGGCGGTCCCGAAGACAGAACATATGGCAGGAGACAAGGTATTGTTCAAAATAATGAACTGGGTGTTAAGGGGATGGCCACAGGAAGAGGAAGGGGAAGAATTTAAACCATTTAAAAACAAACAGATGGAACTATCAGTGCTGAAGGGGTGTTTACAGTGGGGTGAGTGAGTTGTATTACCCAGGAGCCTTAGGAAAATAGTGTGAATGAAAGCATTGGCAAGAAGCTACCTATAATGATCAAAACTGGATCAGGATATTATTGAGTGGGTGGCACCATGCCTGTCATACCAAGAGTACAGGCTGACTCCACCCTGTACCACACCATTGGAATGGGAGATGACAAAAGCATCATGGTCAAGGGGCCACATTGATTTTGCAGGACCTATGGCAGGCCAGACACTTCTAATACTTGTGAATGCCATTCAGTCCTGCTAGCAATAGTCAAGCGGAGAGAATGGTGAGAATGACTAAAGAGACTTTAATCAGAATGGGCCCCAGGAATTGCAAGAACGGATCAACCAGTTCCTACTGGCCCAGGATATCATGTCCTGCACAGCATCTAACAGAAGCCCCACAGAAATGCTGCTAGGATGGAAACTGAGGTACCAACTGGACAGGCTGAACCCGAATTATCACTCAGAGACACCCCTAGGCTCCTGTAGACCAAACTGGACTAACCATGGGCAAGCTAGTGGTCACACAGAAATTCACAGAAGCTAAATGGGTGAAGGCCACCATGATAGATATCACCTGTCCAAAGTCAAGCTTGATGATGGACGAGTGTGGCAGAGACATATTGACCAGCTAAGAAATAGACTGGGAGATTCCTGGTTTTGCCAATTGGAGACAGCCCAAAAGTCAGATACTCCGCCAGCAAGACAAGACCAATGAGAGTCTTTGCCCTGAAGGCCGTACAATGTGAGCAACCAAAACGAAGGCAACAGAAGCTGAGCCTGCCTACAAGTAACCAACCGGACCTGTTCTCAACCCTGGAGGAGTGTGAGTCCATACCAGTTGGCGGACGAGTCCAGCAAGATCACCGGGGACTGGAGAGGAATGGCGCTGAGTCTTCAGCTGCCATCCCTGATGACCAGTTCCAGATCATTCCAAGGACAGATGGAGGAGCAGTAACAGGCATGACCACACCCATTAAGGACTCCTGAGGACTGAATTGTGCAGGCTCAATGGGACTGTCAAGCAGGCTGCATTCTTACAGGACTAGATGACCTATGTTGGATTCCAATTTGGACTTTGCACAAACTAAGAGCGGAGGGGTGTTACATACTTCTGTACAGAGTATGGATTTGCATGACCTCTGCTGATTGGTTGATCAAGCAGCAGGAGAAATAAACTGCTGTCAGTGGCCAGCAAGCTTCAGGGAAGCCTTTAAAATTGGCTTCCCTGGAGCCTGTCAGCAGTTTGTATTACTTTCAACTAAGGAGAAATAAAGGTGGTGAACTGTTCCTACATCTCACCTCTTCATTCCTTTGCAAATCAAATTCTTTCTTTCTTTCTTTCTTTCTTTCTTTCCTCTTTTCTTTCTTTCCTTCCTTCCTCTTTTTCTCTCTCTCTTTTATTTCTGTATCCTTCCTTCCTTCTTTCATTCCTTCTTTCCTTCCTCTTCCAGTAGACAGAGAGTTAACTTTCAAACACTTGGTTTAATTCACATAAATCAGGCCTGTTTATCAAGAAGTTCAGGAAAGGAATGTCAGCGCCTGAGTTATTTTCCAAGCCTGGAAATCAACCGAAGTGCTTAATTTGCTTGCTGTGCTATAAGAGGAAGACAACAAACAAACAAGGAAGCAACAAGAAACATTTTGTGTTTGTCAGTTGGATTTTGTGCCATGAACCCACAAAGTTCTCATGACACCATCCATTTCAATGCTACCCTTTTGGGAGTGATTCTCGGGAAGAAAGACAAGAGACTATTCTGCAGACTCTTATTCACAAACTGAACGCAGTCATTTACTTAAATAATCTTTTACAGACCGCAATTTCTTCACCACTTTGGCTGCAGTGATGTTCTGGGGTTCTGTCCAAAAGAAATCCCTTGCTTCTTTATTTCTTCCACCCATGCCTAAAATGAGACACCACCCACTTTCCTTGTCATGGATGTGGTTCCCATTGTTTAGTGTGAGTGGTCTTCTGTTGACCTCCCTCCCCCTTTCCATACTTGATACATTCCCATCTGATGTAACCACTGGAGGATGAGTAAAAATAAAGATAAAACCACATTTTTACTCCTATTTGTAATATTCAGTTTGAAGAAGAAATTGGTAGAACTCTTACCAATTTTACTTTGTTTTAAAAGGAAAAAAAAGGAAATACCTGCGATTACATACCACATTATAAGTGGGTTGCTAATGGTGCAGAAGGTGACTGCACACCAATAGTAACTGCCAGATTTCACAATTTGCAAGCAACCGTTCTGGTGCAGATTCTTCAGGTGCTGCCATCTTTTTTCTTTAATTTTGGGATTTTTTTGCTTCCTGCACAAAATCTCATGAAGAGATGCTCTCGCGCGTGAGATTTTGGCAATTTTTTGCTTCTGCGCATGTGCGGAAGCAAAAAAAAAATCACTGAAATCTCACATGCCTACACATTTCCTCACAGGCATGTGGAGAAGCAAAATCACGTTGGGCACAATCCCCATATTTGCACGCCCAGCAAACCAGTAGCAGCAGGTAAGAGCAATCTGTCCGCGCTACTATTTCACCATTTCTCCAAAAAAAAAAAAAGAAGAAGAGTATTTTAATACAGAAGATTCTTAAGATGAATTTAAAACTGAAACCAGAAACTTTTGTTTTAGGAGCGCTGGGCAAGGAACTTAAAAATGATCTGGAATTTTATTATTTGTATATGCTGGCTGCAGCAAGAATTCTTTATGCACAAAAATGCAAAGATACAGCAATTCCCCTATAATGGAATAATGAATGGAAAAACTGGTGGAGCTTGCAAAGATGGTTAAATCAATTCCTTTAATCAAAGAATCAGCTTTGTTTCTATTTGGAAACGACTTCTAGACTTTGTGCTCAGGACAGAAAAATTTAAGTCTGACTTTCAGACTTATTTGCTGATAAGTCTTTTATCATAGAAATGGTAAAAGCAAAAAATTGAAGCTTAAGCTATCGTTATAACTATTGTTATTCTACTATGCTGAAAAATATTGGAAGTTAATATTTTTTCTCCTTTCGTGCTATTTCACACTTCTTCTCCCCCAATTTCCTTCTTCATTTCCCTACAATTTTCATTTTCATTTGTATTTTTTAGTATAGGATTCAATTTTTAAAAATGAAAAAATAAATCTCAGGGTTGGAAGGAAGTTTTATTCACTGACAGTTATACATGGTTTCAACCCACGTCTAGCATTTGAGTAGGAGAATGCTCAAACGCTATTGATTGTTGTGTCCGACAGCTCTCTATAAAAGGGTTAGCTGTCAGACTACAAGTTGCTGCTTCTCTTGAGCAGTTGCCAAGTAAAGTTATTTTAAAGTCAGTCTCCTGTAGTCATTCCCACAATCTAAAAGTGGCTACGAGGGCTTGGGACCAGGAGAATGAAGACATAAGCACTGCAAACAGCAAGGCAATCTTCCAGAGGAGCCATTGATGTCTCAACAAAAATGTCAACCTTTCACCCAGCGGTGCCGTTCAACCCAGCTAAAGAGAAGTGGGACTTGCATATGAGATAATTTGAATGCTTCCTGGAATTAGGTCTGACATATATAAAAAAACCAGCTCTGTTCCTCCGTCACTGTGGCCACGAGATGTTTGACAACGCGGAGTTACTGTGAGACCCAACCCTGGTACACACCGTTGGTCCTGCAGGCGATGTTAAAAACTAACTATGCTCTCACTCTCTCTAAAGTTGTCCACCGCTAGGAATTCCGGCAGCGATTGCAGCAAGAGAGTGAGACGAAAGGTCAGTACACTGCAGCTCTCCACAAAGCTGCAGGATACTGCGAATTGAGGGACATGAATGACATCCTGCTCGACCAGCTAATCTGTGGCATTATTATTATTATATATTATTTATTAGATTTGTATGCTGCTCCTCTCCGAAGACTTAGGGCGGCTCCCAACAACAACAATATAGGTTATGACCTATAAAGCCCTTCATGGCACTGGACCAGATTATCTCAGGGACCGCCTTCTGCTGCACGAATCCCAGCGACCAGTTAGGTCCCACAGAGTGGGCCTTCTCCGGGTCCCGTCAACTAAACAATGTCGTTTGGTGGGACCCAGGGGAAGAGCGTTCTCTGTGGCGGCCCCGGCCCTTTGGAACCAACTCCCCCCAGAGATTAGAATTGCCCCCACCCTCCTTGCCTTTCGTAAGCTTCTTAAAACCCACCTCTGCCGTCAGGCATGGGGGAACTGAAATATTCTTTTCCCCAAGGTCTTACAATTTACGCATGGTATGTTTGTATATATGTTTGGTTTTATAATAAGGGGTTTTTTAGTTGTTTAGTATTGGATTGTTATATGCTGCTTTTTATCACTGTTGTTAGCGCGGAGAGGGGCGGCATACAAATCAAATCAAATAAATAAATAAATAAACAAACAAACAAATAAACAAATAAATTAAATTAATTAAATAAATAAATAAATAAATAACAATGTAACAAATCTAATACATTAAAAGAAGTCTAAAACCCATTATTTAAAAACCATACAACACACTCATACCATACATAAATAATATAACGCAGGGGCTCAGGTGATGAGGGTGTGAGGGACTGTGAGCATACAGCATACAGGGCATCTGCCTTTGGCGCCGGCTCCTGGCAAGACCCAACCTAACTGTGGCTGCCACTCTGGATTATGCCAGGGCAGTGGAATTATCGACAGAGACTGGCATGAAATGTAATGAGGGAAGCAGTCAAACAGCTTCTACTTGTGCTATGGAAAATATTACTTTGGTGCCACAACAACTTTTCTGGCCGAGACCACACTTGGAATATTACGTCCAGTTCTCTGGTCACCACGATACAAAAAAGATGCTGAGGCATTTAGGAAAACTAAAGAAGAAAAAGATGACAAAGGGTTTGAAGGCTAAACTGTATGAAGAATGGTTGGGAGAACTAGGCAGGTCTAGTCTAACAAAGAGAAGAAAGCAAATTCTGAGCGTCGAAGTCCATTCAAATACTAATATTAAAAATAATATTAAAAATAATATTAAAAATAATATTAAAAATAATATTAAAAATAATATTAAAATAATATTAATATTAAAAATAATATTAAAATAATATTAATATTAAAATAATATTAATATTAAAAATAATATTAATATTAATATCAGCAACAACAACAACAACAACAACGAGTGGGAAAGTACCTTGGAGGTCTTCTAGTCCAATCCCCTGCTTAGGCAGGAAAACCTACACTTTGCAGTCCTTCTTCAGACAAATGGTTATCCAACATCTTAAAACCTTAGTGTTGGAGCATTCATAATTTCTGGTGGCAAGTTGTTCCACTGATTAATTGTTCTTTCATGAAATTTCTCCTTAGTTCTAAGCTACTTCTGTCCTGGTTTAGTTTCCACCCATTGCTTCTTGTTCTACGCTCAAGTGCTTTGGAGCATAGGTCGACTCTCTCTTTGTGAGAACCTTCTTAAAGTTGCTAAGGGTGAGAAACGCTATCATTCTGCCTTATTGCACTTTTTTGTATCACAGAGGTAACCAAGCTGCTAAAAAGTAACAAAACCAGAAAAAAAATAGATTGTATCACCCCACGGCTGCCCACGTCAAGAGTCCCAACAAACCTCATTTTCCCTCCCGCAATTGTACGCGGTTGGGGGGAAAAGCCGCTGGAATAAGCAAAGGGGCTCGATTTTCCTCAAGCCAGCATTTAGAGTCCGGGCGACGGCTTCACGTCTCTACTGAGCATGTGCACATATTTCACACATGCTCATTTAAGCGCGCTGGATGTTCCCTTCGCACCGGCTCTGTGAAGTGCAAAAATAAAATAAAATAAAAGATAAAATAAATGGGGGGAGAGAGGGGGGAAAGAGGCCGAATACAAGAAAAAGAGACGCTCCTCGCCGCGAGCCAATGGCTGCATCTCGCAGCTGCTTCTCCGGGAGCTCCGATTTCGCTTCCCTCAGGTCTCCCTGCTTGCCGCTCCCCTCCCACTCCCGCCTGGCGTATAAAAGCTCCAGCGAGCCTCCCGCGTGCCCTTTGCCTGCCGCCTCAGGACCGAAGGGAAGAGCAGCGGAAGGTAGCGGCGGTCGCTCCATCCGTGCGTTTTGACCTGCTTCTTCCTCGGAGAGGGTCCTCCTTTCCCCCAACTCTTTTCTAAGGAAACCCGAGGAATTTCCCAAGTCCTACTTCCTCTCCCTCAGGGAAACTTTTCCACCCAGAAACCATTTCCTTTCGGGAGTTTGGAATGGCAGCCTCCCGGGCTTGGCATTAAAAGGAAAAGCGGTCGAAAGGATCCCCTTTGAGCCAACCAGCGAATCAAAAGCTGAGAGAGACCCAGCCGCTGATTTTTGCTTTGCCGGAATGCTGAACATGGCGATGGGGACCGCTGGATCCCTCGCTCTCGTCTTGGGTTTAGCCGTCCAGTTCTTCCCTCCGGTCCAAGTCTCTGAGCAGGAATCCTATCAGTCGCCCCTTCCTGCAGGTAACTAACCTTGTTCTAGTTCTAAGGCCTCCGCCGAGTTCTCGGAGAGGGGCGGTATACAAATTATTGTTGTTGTTGTTGTTGTTGTTGTTGTTATTATTATTATTATTATTATTATTATTATTATTATTATTATTATTATTATTATTATTATTTATATGCGTGCTACAGAAGGGGAGATTGTTCCTGCCCTACCCTAGGCACATTGTCAGACAGATTTATGACAGGATGATTAATTTCTGGGACGTGGAACTTCGTTTTGTTCCCTAAGAAATGCTTGCCTCTCTTTGAACGAGATAAGTCCAACAGTGGATAAATGGATGAGAAGCTGAAGTCCCTTTGAGAGGTGGCTGGGTGGGGAATCCCAGATGTTGCCAAAGTTGATCTTAAAAGGTCTGGCTTTGCACCTTTGTATGGAGTTTAATTTCTGGGTTTTTTAAAAAAATGTTTTTTATTAAATTTCTTCTTTACATATATCAAACAAAAAAGACAATATAATACAAAAATATAAACATCACAAAATTAACAACAACAAACATTTAAAAATAATATATAAACTTATACTTTCTGGTTTTGTCAAAGAAGCAGTTTCGAAGTGTTTTTCCTCCTTGTGTTCAAGAGACCAAAGTCCTGTGGCCAATCTGGTCCCTTATAATGATGATCCAGGATTTCATCATTCCTATTTCACACACACCCCTTTCTTCTTGCTTCTCCATTTATATAGAACCTAAATAATTGGTAAATGCTCACCTAGATATAAACTGAAACAAGTGTTACTTGTTAAAGCCTGTGGTTTCTAAATCCATATATTCAGGATAAAGATGGTATTGATTAAAAAGAGATGTTAATGAAAGCGCCTTTCCAATATTAACTGCAGGTCACATCTTCCCTATCGAAGAATATTTTGAGGATTTTTAAAAATGGAAATTGTGTCTCGGAGGAAAATTTAAAAGAAATAGAGATGTACAAATGCAACTTTCTTTCATAAAGTTTATTTCAAGAGCGTCAGATTTTTAACTATGTTCTGTCAGAAAGATTTATAGTTGTTTTTAAAGCCTTCAAAGTTACAAGGGTGTCTTAGAAACAAAATTAAGGGAAGTAGAAGCCATTGTTTTTGAAAGAGATGTCATTCAAAGTCTTAACATGGAATCTGTAGATTCCCATACATTGTTTATTGAGAGTAATTTAAACACCAGCAGCTAGGTAGGGAGTGGGGAGGGGGAGGTTGTAACTTATCAAATGCACTTAAATGGCTGTCATGAAGAATTTCTTTTCACTCTGAGGATTCCAATTTCAGAACCCAAGTAGCAAAATGTAGAAACCCAGTTTAAACCTAAGAGAGAAATATTTTCTTTTTCTTAGTCAAAAAAGGAAATGCTGTTTTCTTGGCATCATTTCATTTGGTAACAGACTTGGCCTGAGGAGCAAGAATGGGGAAAATAATTTATTCAATTTAGTAACTGTTATTTTTATATCCTCCTGTTCCCCCAGCCAGTTTTCTCAAAACGGGATGAATTTGTGCCCCAGTCTTGCTCATATTCTGTTTCTTGGATCTTACAAAGTGCTTGTTTCTAAGAGCTGGAAAGCAGTAAGAAATTCAATCCCCAATGTGTAAAGCAGAAGAATAAAAACATGCATTTAAACCTGTTCAAAGAAAAGCACTTAAGACTTCCACTCAACTACGATAATGGGTTTAAAACACACATTTAGTTTGCCACATGTTTTTTTGCTTGGACCTGGAGTTAAATCAGACTTTTTTCATACTCTTACATGTATCTTGCCTTAACACTCAATCATTATAATAATGCACTTGGGGAAAGGGAATCCTCAGTCTGAGTATTGTATTGGCAGTTTTGTGTTAGCAAAAAGTTCAGAAGAGAAGGATTATGGGGTAGTAATTTCTGACAGTCTCAAAATGGGTGAACAGTGCGGTCAAGCCGTAGGGAAAGAAAGTAGAATGCTTGGCTGCATAGCTAGAGGTATAACAAGCAGGAAGAGGGAGATTGTGATCCTGCTGTATAGGGCGCCAGTGAGACCACATTTAGAAAACTGTGTTCAGTTCTGGAGACCTAACCTACAAAAAGATATTGATAAAATTGAATGGGTCCAAAGACGGGCTACAAAAATGGTGGAAGGTCTTAAGCATAAAATGTATCAGGAAAGACTTAATGAACTAAATCTGTATAGTCTGGAGGACAGAAGGGAAAGGGGAGACATGATCGAAACATTTAAATATGTTAAAGGGTTAAATAAGGTTCAGGAGAGAAGTGTCTTTAATAGGAAAGTGAACACAAGAACAAGGGGGCACTATCTGACATTAGTTCGGGGAAAGACCAGAAGCAATGTGAGAAAATATTATTTGACTGAAAGAGTAGTAGATGCTTGGAACAAACTTCCAGCAGATGTGGTTGGTAAATGCATAGTAATTGAATTTAGACATGCCTGGGATAAACATACATCCATCCTAAGATAAAATACAGGAAATAATATAAGGGCGGACTAGATGGACCATAAGGTCTTTTTCTGCCATCAATCTTCTATGTTTCTATAATGTTTAATCTCCAAGTGCTGCCGCTATGTTGGCTGAGGCAGACAGCATTCCCTTGGTACCATTTGCTAAGGGTCAAGGGAAAGAGAAGGTTTTGCCTTCTTTTTCTGCTCAAGATCCCCATGTACAATTGGTGGGCCACTGTGTGACACAGAATGCTGGACTCGATGGGCTTTGGCCGGATTCAGCATGGCTCTTCTTAGGTTCTTATCTCCATCCTTGATAATAATGCAAGAAACCTATACACAGGCATATACTTTGGGAAGATAAAAAATAATACAAACTAATATAAAGTAAGAAAAAGAAAAAACAGAAATCATCAATGAGAGTTAAATGCAAGAGGCATTTGTTTTTGACTAAATTCTTTTAATTTAGCAATAGCAGTAGCAATTAGATTTATATATCACTTCACAGGGCTTTACAGCCCCCTCTAAGCAGTTTATAGAGAGTAAGCATATTGCCCCCAACAATCTGGGTCTTCATTTTTTCGATCTTGGAAGGATGGAAGGCTGAGTCAACCTTGAGCCTACTGAGATTCGATCTGCCAAACTGGTGGCAGCTGGTGATCAGCAGAAGTATGTAGGCTGAAACTTGTTGCTTGTATCCTAAGATTTTTATTAATATTGATTGTTTCTTCATTGCTATTTGACCCCCTATGACAATCATTAAGTGTTGTACCACATGATTCTTGACAAATGTATCTTTTTCTTTTATGTACGCTGAGAGCATATGCACCAAGACAAATTCCTTGTGTGTCCAATCACACTTGGCCAATAAAATTCTACTCTACTCTACTCTATTCTATCTTGCGGTATTGCATTCTAACCACTGCACCAATTTGCCTATTAATATTTCAAATCCATTTAAAGGATCTCCCAGAACTAATACAAAGAAAATGTATTACTCTCTCCAGAGTCTAGAGCTACATTTAAATTAGCAAACAACTACCGGTACTAAAGAGAATGCTTTATTTTTTCATAATATGCTTAAAAGTGTAAGTAAGTTGTTTATTCTATACAAAGAACATGTGTGCAGAACAAGAAACTATCTTAAGATTAAAGGCTGTAATGGATACACTTTCTTCACCATAACTCCTATAGTTGATGACTTTCACTGAGGAATGGATATTCACATTTCAATTTAGACTTAAATGAGTCAACAAGATTATCATCATGAAATATTCTGCTCTGGCTCTAGAATGTGACCATGTGTTGCAGCCCGGCATGAAGGTATTATTTTGACATATTTTAATTTCCCCCCACCCCAAGCAGCCAGATATCATCTTAACATTTTAACATTTCACTATCAGGTATGTGAGAAGGGTAAATTTAATAATATTGGAAATAGACTAATTCTGCCTTTTTGGCCCAGAGTTAATTAATGTTCTGATTCATGTTCTATTGCATTGCTCATTTTGTGGAACTATTTATATTACTCTTTTTTGTTGAACAGACCAGATAGATCAATTTTTTAAAAATCAGATGACAGCTGTAAATATTATGCTTTGTATGGCCAAGTTTCATGCTGTAGCTTGTTGAGTTTGCTCAATGGAACTGGGATTCATTTTGAGCTATTCAAGTTCTAAGCTTATCTAAATCTATTGCCATGTGTTTTTTTTCCTACTAGTGATTTTCTTTTGGATGGTCAATGTTAAAAATCTGATCGTTGACTGACAGGGTTTCTGTTGACACAATGAAATACATTTTCCCAAAACAATAGTAATTCCAAAAAGACAAGTTGTTCTCTTCTAGATACTGGACAGGCAAAGCAGAACCAAAATACTGTACCAGTAATTCTTTTTGTTGGTTGGTTGGTCTGAAAACCATAAAAAGTTAACTCACAAACTGCCCCATGGTGAAAAGATGGCAAACTACACTGAGTCAGCATAGAACAGTGGCTCTGACTAGAGTGCAGCAGGCATGAAGAAAAAAGATCTACAGTTGCCAGGAATGAACTAAACCACGGAGGAATTATGAATGATAACAGGAAAGAAGAAAAAGAAAGTCCCTTGCATCGCTTAAATTTGGAGGGGGGAAAAAGTTTGGAAGACTGATTCCTCAGTGTTGAATTAAGTCCAACCATTAGGATATACAGTTTGCCTAGAATATAAGAAGGTATTCATTGGACAGAGGTATAATGTGTTTGCACATCAGTTTGTGTGTTCTGCTGGATAGAATTATATAAGCCATAGAAAGTCTTCACCATAGTACAAGACTTCACTATGAGTTAAATGATGTTTCCCTGGCAGTTCTGCAGCTTCTTGAAGAAGAGGGAGGCATCTTCTGTTCCAGTTAAATTTTGGGGTAGCCGGGATATTAGTGATGCAGTTGAGCACAAGAATGTCATGGATTTTTAAGAGAGGATTTTCTATTTTTCCAATTTTGAAAGAGTTTTGTTGTTTTCTTCTATTGCTGTAGTCATCTTTTTGTGAGTCTATTATTACCAAGTCATCTTTTTGTGAGACTACGGTGTGTCCCTGAAAATAAAATCCTGTCTTATATTTTTTTAACCCTGAAATAAGTGCTTGACCTTATTGCCATGCACTCAAAAGCCCAATTGGATTTATTATCAGGAGATGTCTTATTTGGGGTAAAACTGGGTATTATTTTTATGAGTTTCTTTGTTTAAAGAATGATGGGGAATAATGAAAATAATTACTGTTAATTTTCATCAATGCATGACCAGATTTCTGGAAAAATCTCAGAATTAGGTAAAAAGGGGAGGGTTTTGTAACCTTAGGGTTAGTGGTGATCCACTTATTAA
The DNA here is from genome assembly GCF_031021105.1 of Erythrolamprus reginae. NCBI lineage: Eukaryota > Metazoa > Chordata > Lepidosauria > Squamata > Dipsadidae > Erythrolamprus > Erythrolamprus reginae. The sequence continues at coordinate 86,973,872 of NC_091954.1, read as the reverse complement.
ATCTTTCAGTCCTTCGAATGGGACCTGGAGGGAGCTGCCCTTCTGCATTGAGTGGAAAAAGCTGAAAGGATCATGAATAAATAGAACAATGTCTCCTTTTGCAACTATTTGCAACCCATAAGAGTAATTATTGAATATAATAAATAATACTAACTGTTAACTTGTTGCTGTACTTGTAACCAACATTTAAATACTATGCATGCTATGTTTGCTAAAATGCACTGCCAGGAATGGAGCTTATGAAGGACATATGCACTATGGAGCATATCCCAAATTTATTGGCTGCCCAAGTCCTGACACACTAGTTATAGTTTAGGTTCCTGTCAAAACAAATTATTCTGCTGGACGGTTTTTTTAAGCCCTTCGTTCATCCTCAGAATAAATGAACTTGTATAGCACATGTTTCTTTTGTTTAAAAAAATCCCCCAAACTATAATAAATGTGCCTTGTGTTAGGAAGAGATGTGTAGCATGAAACAATTATTTGGGAACTTTAATAAAAGTAGGGAAGTATAGAATGCAACATTTTAATTTAATTTAACTTTGTCTTGTGAGAATGTTTTCTTCTACAAAATAATTTACTTTAGGCAAGTAAAATATGTGGTTAATAAACCCACAACTACATGCAAGCATATCACTATTTGTTTCATTATTTTTTGCAAATGTTAATTTCTTGGATTAGCAATATTATGTAGAATTTGAAAATTTATTTATTTATTCATTCATTCATTCATTTATTTATTTATTAGATTTGTATGCCGCCCCTCTCTGAAGACTCGGGGAGGCTAACAACAATAAAAAAGACAATGTGGACAAATCGAATATTAAAAATAATCTAAAAAACCCCAATTTAAAGAACCAATCATACATACAAGCATACCATGTATAAATTCTATAAGCCTAGGGAGAAGGGAAAATTTCAATTTTGCATGATTACAATAATTTGTATTCTCATCTATGGAATGTTCATACAAGTTCTATAAGTTTAGTATATCATGTGGTTTTGTTAGTATATAATAAAATGCAATATATACTAGTATTCCTAGGGTGAAGTAGAGGAATTGATAAACAAAGGAAGTCAAGTGTCATGGAAGAGCAGTAGCTATGTCTGCTCAAAAAGTCAAAATATTGGATGCTGGACAGTAATATAAAACATTCTCTGGGCTTTTATATTTGCCTGCTGCTATTTAAACAGCTGGCCTTGTAAAAAGAGTGTTTAAGTATAATAAACGTTCTCTAAACTTTTCTCACTTTATAACTGAAGCCAGTTGCTAAGTGTTTCCTAAATGCTGAATCACTGAGCAATAGTGAAATGTATTTATACACACCAGTTGGGAATATAAAATACTACTGTATTTGCATCCATCTGTATGCAGTGGAATGAGAAAATAGACTAAATGGGAAATAGTTGCTTTTTATGACTTATCCATCAATATGCCATATCTTTGTTCTGTTCAATGAGTTGGTTGAAAACTCATCACAAGCTCTGAATTAACTATAATCTTGAAAGATGATCAGAAAAATAAACTGGTTTGGCTGTTTGTAGGCATATACCATTGTAGGCACACTTCTTATTCTAAAAGAGTACATTGTTGTGAGCCGCCCTGGTCTACAGAGATGGGCGGCATACAAATCTAATAAATGAATGAATGAATGAAAGAATGAATGAATGAATAAATAAATAAATATGCAAATGTTTGCAAATGAGGATGTTTCTAAACTCTACAGTATATTTTACTTTGATGCATTTCATTTTCCCATTTATATATTTTTTAAAATCAAAGGAGCAACAATTAAGGAGATTAGAGAAATGCGTAGTACTCCCATTGCCTGCCTCTGATTTACGGTAGATGGATTGCTTTTCAAAATAAATTGTATTAAAGGTTTTATGAGGAAAATAAAACTTAACAAACTAGTACAAAGTGAAGGAAAGGAAGAAAGGAAAGAAGGGAAGGAAAGAAGGAAAAGAGGGGAAAAAAAGCTTCTGTTTTTTGTTGTAGGAAATATAAGTACAATTATCAAATTTTGTACCCTATGATTACAAAGAAGCTCACTTTTTTCTATTATCATTTTTTCCTAATTATAAAACCACAAATTATAAGCACATTTTTTCAGTTCATGCAAAAAAGTCTATAAGCAGCTCCCAGTTAGCCATAAATGTAGATATTGTTGGCCATAAGAACAGATATTTTCTACTTTAGAGGGATTTATTGTAGGAAATTTGGAAGAGAAAATGGAACTGCTTCTGACCAAGTGGCATTTTTTATAAAATCACTGGTGGTTCTCTCTTTCTAACTAGTCTTCTCTGTACTGCAGAAAATTACAGTGCCATAAATACAAGAACTTGGATTGTCAATTGGCAATGAGAGAAAGGATCCTCCCCTGTTTTTCATCTCACAGTTCTTGTGCTTGTCGGGAAACCTATGATTGTGTTTGTCTGGAAACCTTAGAGAAGGCTGTAAAGCATTGTGAAGCAGTATATAAGTCTAAATGCTATTGCTATTGCTATACACAAGTTTGGATCAGATCTGTCCCTCTGTTCAGTATTATAATATTCTGGAAATAATCATGCAATATCCGATGACATATTTAATTGATATTGCCACTCATCAGAAAAATGCACACCTTATTAATAGTGGAAATTTGTTTTTCTAGTTGACAGTAGCTTGATGAATGCTTCAGGTCTTCGTCCATAGAGAACTTTTTTTTAAAATTTCTGTGTTATTTTTTGTGATTTTTATGAATGTGGGTTTTGAAAGCACAAAGGGTTATGAAAACACATGCTTGCCACTTGCACATATGGATTTATTCAGTTCAATTAGAGGGAGGATGTACATGCCTATTATGTGGACTCTAAATTGCCAGCTTCTAAGTAATTTCAGTGTACATTTGAGAACTCAAGGTTATTTATTTTTCTTTAACCCCATACATTTACATGCCTCAGAGGGGAAAGGCTGTCTCCTTTCAAAAAGACACATTGACCTTCTGAGTTCAGCCGTTTATCTCAAGAGTTGGCTGGCACAGTTTTTCCTAATAGCCACTGGTCAGTGCCAACAATCTTGGGTATTTCCCCCCCCCCAATTACCTTGATCTAGCACAAAGAATACTTTTGCTAGTACTGGTATGTGCATAGGATTTGAGCCAGTTTTAAAAATCATGACTTGGATAAACTTCAGTATATTCATTATAGTTTATGTACATATTTTTTAATTTTATTTTAAAGACAGCAGATTATAAAAGAGCCAGCAATCATTTGAAACCGATGGAGAAAGTAACAAAGGTGTGCAGGGAATGGGTTGAATAGACCCATGAACATGGCCAGGTTTATTCCACAGGACAGATGTTACTTTGAAGAAAGCATCCTCGCTCATATTCTAAACTGTAAACAGTAGAATAGGACCAGAAAAAGGGGGAGGGAGTGAGATACATTTTTAAAAGGCCTCTCCAAAACAAATTTTACTTAGGAATTTTCATGGACATTATAATGGGCTGGGAACTAGAGGGATGGTCAGCCCACAGTAGGAAAGAGTTGGCTAAAGAGTTTCAGAAGGGACCTTCCTAGTTTATGGGGAGGCAAAGACAAGAGTGGGGAGTAGTGCTTTCAGACTAGCAAGTTTATTTTACTGTAAATCTTGCAATAAATGTAGTAGTGCTCATGGTTTTAGCTTTCTGTCTCAAAGAGCTGGCAGACATGTTCATATTGTGTTTTTAGCAAAAGCAAAATGGTTAAACTCAAACTGTTTAGAATTTTATACACTAATATTAGTACTTGTTCTGTCGGGCTCTCTGGTAGACTCCTCCCAAAAATTCACAGGTACAAATTTCAGACACACACACATTTGAAAATTCAAAACAATGTTCTTTATAATGAAAATTCTCTTAAACTAAGCCCTCTTTTGGTGTGGTAAAGAGCACTCGTCTCCAAACAAACTGGTAATTTGTACAAGTCCCTTATCAGTTCTGTGATACTTAGCTTGCAGCTGTGAGGTAATTCACAGTCCTTCTTCTTTCACAAAGTGAAATACACTTTGCTCTGGTTTAGTTTCAAAGCCGGGAAAAATCAGCACACAAAAAGTCAAAGTCAGTAAAGCAGTCACGAAACACAAGGATCAGATAATCCTCCACAATGGCCAAACCCACAGGCTGCTCTTTATAGCAGCCTCACTAATTATCACAGCCCCACCCAACCACAGGTGGCCTCATTTTCTTTGATAATAATCTCTCAGTTGTTGTTGCCTATGCATCGCTCTCCACATGCCTGGCTGTATCATTAACTCTTGTTCTGAATCCAAGGAGGCGTTAGATAATTGATCTCCTTCTGAGCTGTCTGCCACACTCTCCTCCTCCTGTCACTCATGTCTTCTTGGTCAGAGGATCCTTCATCAGCAGATTCCACCGGGGGGGGGGGGCAAAACAGGCCTGCAGCATGTGGATGTCTCCTCCACATCCACAGTCCTTGGGGCAGGAGCTGGGCCAGAGCTAACAACAACAGTACTCGAATATGATTATGTGACTGATTGCCAGTTAGTGTTAGATGTTTTAGTTCGTTTTACCACTACATTTTTCAACAGTTGTAATTTCTGTCCCAGGGACCCATGCATTGTATTAACCTAATTTTCAACAATTGGATTTTTTAAAAAAAGAAACTTCAGAAAGAATGGGATGAGAAGTAGCGGAAAACAAATGCTAATTTTAGATTAATTTTTGAATTATGGCTTGCCTGCTGAGAAAGCCGGATTAGTGTCAAAGTGCATTTAATATTGGTAATCATTTCTATTGTACCTTATAATATTGCCTAAAAATCTATATTCATAACATTATCTCTTACTGTTCCCAGATTGAATACAATCTATGGAAATAGTTATTTTGCAGCATTCTGATTATCCAATGTAAATGCATTGTGTTATGGAAATGATCACAGAAAAACAGCTTTTAAATCTAAATCCATACTCCTGGCAACGGAAAATCCTATGTACATATTGGACAAATTGCTAGGCTTTGTGAATGCCTCTCTCATTCAGATTTCTTTAAACCCAGCTTACAAAAAACATCCCTTCCTTTCAAAATAGCTTGGTTGTGTGTAACCACAGCGCCTGGACGACATGTCATTTGGTATAGTGGTAAGGAGGAAAGGTTGGAATGGGAAATGTATAAATCCTTTTACTCTTTGTGAACTGGCTAGGCACTAGAAAGACATTTGAATATTATATTAATACAGTAATTTTTAATTTACATTGTGTGCCAGTAATTGCTACTCAAATGAGCAAGTAGTTTAACAATGGCAATTAAAGGGAAAGAAGAATTAGAGTATTATGTATAGGAGCGTTTTTATCATTGGATAGAAGATGAATATAAATGAAAAGAGATATGGTATTAAATAAAAAGAAAGGGAAAGGTTTTGCTAGAAGATAAGTTTAATGGAATTGTAAAAGTAGAGTTGTTTATACAGTATATTAAGAAAATAGTGGTTAAAAAAGATGTTTTTTAAAATGTTGTACCCAGACCGCATACTGTGATTGATTACGTGTTGTTTATTGGGATTTTTTTTAAAATAAAAATAAATTAGCAAGTAGTCTTATCAATACAGTGGTACCACTACCTAAGAACGCCTCTACTTAAGAATTTTTCTAGATAAGAACCGGGTGTTCAAGATATTTTTTGCCTTTTTTAAGAACCATTTTTTACTTAAGAACCCGAGCTCGGAAAAATTTCCCAGGAAATTTGAAAGAGGCACGAAGGCCCGGCCAGTTTCTTGTCATTTCCCCTTTAGTCCCAGCCATCTTGGGCTTTTTTGGGCTGCCAGAGGAGCCTTTCAGTGGTGCTTTAGAATGTTTTGGCACTCCAGATTGAATGAAGCATTTTACTTTCTCTGGGCACTTGGAGAGGGAATAAACATCTGCCAGCACCCAGAGAAAAGAAACATTTTCTTTTCTCTGGGTGCGTGGAGACAGAATAAACCACTTTGCTGTGGTGACTCCCTCGCGCTGCCTCCCATACACCTGGCGTGAGGTTGCCTCCCAGAGCATTTGGCCGTGGAAAGGCAAAGGGGGGCGCTTCGCTGCAGCTGGATCAACTCTGCTTCAACCAAACCGAGGTGTCACCACAGTGAAGGAAAGGTGCTGGCTACAAAGCTAGCAAGCAAGAGGAGAGGAGAGCCCTTCAGCATGAGAAGGAAGAGGAAGCAGGTAGCACCAGCAAACACCGTTTGGTCAAAAGAGCGGGAGGTTTTATATGCCACCCCACCTCGAGGACTCAGGGCGGCTTACAACATATTTAAAAAACCCAATATAAATATCTTAAATCCAATTAATTTAGACTAGTAATCTGTTTATTTAGATTTGTATGCCGCCCCTCTCCGCAGACTCGGGGCGGCATAACACCCCCAGTAATATTAAAAGTCAACCATGCCCATACACACTACAGACATATATTACATTAGTTGGCCAGGAGGCTAGGGCTTAATGACCCCAAGCCTGGCGACATAGATAAGTCTTCAGACTCTTGCAGAGGGTGAGGAGCATGGGGGCAGTGGGACTCTCTGGGGGGGAGCTTGATTCCAGAAGGCCGGAGCCCTCACAGAGAAGGTTCTTCCCCTAGATCCCACCAAATTACATTGTCTAGTTGATGGGATCTGGAGAAGGCTGACTCTGTGGGACCTAACCGGTCGCTGGGATTCATGCAGCAGGAGGCAGTCCCACATGTAATCTTGTCCCATGCCATGTAGGGCCTTATAAGTCATAACCAACACTTTGAATTGCATCCAGAAACCAATCAGCAGCCAGTGCAGTCCGCGGAATGCTGGTGAGCCATGGGCATACGTAGGAAGGCCCATGACCGCTCGCGTGGCTGCATTTTGCATGATTTGCAGTTTCCAAATACTTTTCCTCAACCTGATGACTTCTTTTTCTTCAGTTATATATTTTCTAGTGTGAAAGCCAAAAATGCATGAAAAGGGATGGTGCTAACATCTTTTTTAAAAATTGAAGTTTGTAAATTATTTTTTTATATTTTTTCTGGATATTTTTTTTTCTGAGTACAGTGGTACCTCAAGACACGAACCCCTCGTCTTACGAACAACTCGTGATACGAACCCAGGATTCAGAAAAAAATTGCCTCTTCTTACGAACTTTTTTCGAGTTACGAACGCCAAACCCGAACTTCCGGGTTCGGGAGGCTGCTGGGAAGCCCCCTGGCTGTTTTAAAAGGTGACCGCTGGGCTGGGGGGCTTCCCAGCAACCCCCTGAACCCGGAACCCGGAGGTTCAGCAAAAGTTCGGGGTTCGGGAGGTTGCTGGGAAGCCCCCCAGCCCGGCGGTCACCTTTTAAAACAGCCGGGCGGCTTTCTAGCAGCCTCCCGAAGCCGAACGCCAAACCCGAACTTCCGTACTAATGTATGTCTAAAGTTTTTGGCTGGGGGGGAGGCAGGAGGGCGGGCCACCCCACCCCAGTGCTTCACCTTCCCCCCCCAGCCAAAAAACCCAAAGGTCCCCACAACAGCACCCACTGCAGCCAAAATGACAAAGCCGGGCAGTTCCCAAGCTGCCGAAGGAGACTTAACACCGCCCCTCTGTCCCACCCATCGCCCGTATCCCCCCCGCCCCCGCCGCCCTGTTTCAGCTCCCCATTCCTCCAAGTCACTTCGCTCCTGTCCTGGCTAAACCATGCGGTAGCAAACAGGCTTTGGGGTTTTGGCTGGGGGGGGGGTTAGGAAGGTCCTACTTCTCTCCCCAGCCAAAACCCCAAAGCCTGTTTGCTGTCCCACCCATCGCCCATATCCCGCCGCCGCCGCCCGCTGGCTGCGAGCGCTCTGCCAGGCGGCCAGGAGGCATTCAGCGCGTGGAGGAATGGGAAGCACAAACGCCGGTGGCTTCAGCTTCCCATTCTTCCATGCACTTGGCCCTGAACGCTTCTTGGCCGCCTGGCAGAGCGCTCGCAGCCAGCGGGCGGCGGCAGCAGCAGGGGGATACGGGCGATGGGTGGGACAGAGGGGCGGGGTTAAGTCTCCTTCGGCAGCTGGGGAACTGCCCGGCTTTGTTGTTTTGGCTGCAGCGGGTGCTGTGGTGGGGACCTTTGGGTTTTTGGCTGGGGGGGGGAAGGTGAAGCACTGGGGTGGGGGGGCCGGCCCTCCTGTCTCCTCCCCCAGCCAAAAACACAAAGCCAGGCAGCCGCCAAAGGAGCCTCCTGATTCTCCCCGCTTCTCTGTCCCGCTCATTGCCCGTGTGCGGCAGAAGCTGCTGCCCGATTGCTCTTAGCCGGCGGGATGCAAAGTGCTGGGGTGGGGGGGTGTCCTGACAGCCCCCCCACCCCAATGCGAGCGGCAGGGAGTCGCCCATGGCCGGCAGAAGATCGCTCTTGCTGACCTGATGCCTCGTGGTGAAGTTGGACAAGAGCGATCTTCTGCCGGCCATGGGCAACTCCCCGCCGCTCGCCCATGGCCGGCAGAAGATCGCTCTTGCCCGGCTTCCCCGCGAGGCAGCAGGTTAGCATCCTGGGCAGGCAGGCGGTGGGCGAGCGGCGGTGAAGCCGGCGGTTGTGGCAGCTGCTGCAAGAGGCTTCCCCGCCTCCTCAAAGCAGCCTCCCAAACCCGAACTTTCGCTGAGAAGCCCCGCCGCCCGGCTGTCACCTTTTAAAACAGCCGGGGGCTTCTCAGCAGCCTCCCAACGCCGAACCCGGAAGTTCGGGTTTGGCGTTCGGGTTCAGGAGGCTGCTGGGAAGCCCCCCCTGCTGTTTTAAAAGGTGACAGCTGGGCGGCAGCGTTTTTTTTGTGGTTTTTTGTTGTTGCACGGATTAATTGACTTTACATTGTTTCCTATGGGAAACAATGTTTCGTCTTACGAACCTTTCGTCTTACGAACCTCCCCCTGGAACCAATTAAGTTCGTATCTTGAGGTACCACTGTATGTTCAAAAGCTAAATTTCTGGCACTGCTTTTGTCACCATCTTGCTTTTGGCTTTTTTTTTGGCTTTTTTGAGGGGGGGGCACTGTGCATGAAGCACAGCCTCAGGCCGTGGGAGGAAGCTAACCAGCAGCGAGATAAGTTAGAAGCCACCTCTGATACAAAGCTCTTTTTTTGTTTGTGTTTTTGGAAGAAGTCAACTTTTAGCTCAAAGTTGGTCTTCAAGTAATAATTTATAATCAACTTGCTTGAATTATAAAAACAATACTTTGATCTTAAAATGTCTAAAAAGAAAGCAAAAAATTACACATGCTAGCTAACGCTAAATTAGGATTTCTAATGCAATACATTCCTATAACTTGCATTTTCAAAGTGTCCATTAAGTTTCTATTTAATTCAACATGTTTGGAAAATAAAATCATTTTAATGAATTATTGAAAAAGACAATGAGAAAACCGAAATCTTGAATGGATTACAGAACTGTATTTTAGGATGTAAAAAAAGTTCTCTATATAGGCATAGATTAAATATAACATACATCTGATGAAGCCTTTGCAATTATTGTTAGAACAACGTTAATTTCTTGTAAGCAATCAATTTTCCTGCTCAAACAAAGCAGCTCAGCATTTGATTTTCATTATGTCAAATGTGGTCTTTTTAAATTACTGCATAAGTAGCATGACTTCCAGGGAAGAAATGGTGAACTGAACTAGAGCCAACAACTGCAGCAAAATGAATTGATGGCAAGAAGACCAGTTCTTCCTGAATCCTCTTGGGACCAACTGATACAGATTTCCCACAAGTGCATCAGACGATTGCTCCTCACGAGAAAAAACAGGATGAGAATTTGAATGTTGGACACTAAAGGAAACCAGAATGAGCTAAAAGCTAGGGACACTAAAGGGAACCAGAATGAGCTAAAAGCTAGGGAACACTTAGTTTAATCTCTGGCATTGGACCAGAGTACCTCCGGAACCGCCTGCTACCGCACGAATCCCAGCGGCCGATAAGGTCCCACAGAGTTGGTCTTCTCCGGGTCCCGTCGACTAAACAATGTCATCTGGCGGGCCCCAGGGGAAGAGCCTTCTCTGTGGCGGCCCCGGCCCTCTGGAATCAACTCCTCCCGGAGATTAGAACTGCCCGCACCCTCCTTGCCTTTCGTAAACTACTTAAGACCCACCTATACCGCCAAGCATGGGGGATTTGAGACATCTTCCCCCAGGCTCATTATTATTTATGTTTGGTATGTATGTGCTGTTTGGTTTTAATTATGATACGGCTTTTAGTTATTTTTAATATTAGATTTGTACCATTGTAATATTGTTTTTATAGTTGTTGTGAGCCGCCCCGAGTCTTCAGAGAAGGGCGGCATACAAATCTAATAAATTGAATTGAATTGAATTAATCTTGATACAGAAAGAAACAAAATATGTATTTTAACATTCTCATAATGAAGAATATGTTTGAACAATGGACCCAGAAGTTAATTTGAAAAGTGTCTGCCTCTGTAGATAGAACGGCATTTCAAAGATATTATGGAAGTGGAACAGGTTTGTTCTGACAAGATTGAGCTTGATTTAGAAATGACAGGCTACAAGAATGATATGGAAAAAGATGCTAAACTAGAATTATACGAGGGTCACCCAGAAAGTAATGCATCACTTTTTTTTTTCAACAATTATTTATTGAACACAATGAAATTTACACACAAGAAAGAATGCTGTTTCTTCTACACTCCCTATTTTTTCCACGTAATCTCTGTCCAGTTCTGTGGCCTTCCTCCAGTGAGACACAAGGGCATGTATGCCCTGACGGTACCACTCCTTGTTCTGGTCACAAAGCCATTTCTGCACTGTGCGAATCACCTCTTCATCATCCTTTAATGGCTCAAACAAGTGGAACAAACATTTATGAATGTTCTCAACAGTTTCTTTCTCTGCAGTGAGAAATTCAGTGACACGCTGCTTGTAATGTACATCACTTACAGACGTCATTTGAAAACACTGCTGCAGCTACACTATCTGTCTGAAGAAACGCAAAATTTGTACATGCACTCCTGACAATTCAAATAATGTATGTCTAAAGTTTCGCATTCATACCATTACCGTAGGCTGAGAAAAGAAATATGGTGGGTGACCCTTGTAAAAGAACTTACGTCTTAATAATTACAATGGGGATATATAATATATTAATTATATTTTTTCTTTGCTATATTCTTATTTTCTTTGCATTTTTTTCCTTTATAAACCATTTGTTATTTTTTCTTTCATATTGTAGTTCGTATTAATTTTTATTGATTTAATTATAACCCTTAATAACTTTTATTAAAATTACTATTAAAATTACCACATAAGCAAATGACTTAGATATATAAAAATAAACTTGCAGGAAGATAATCCACACCTATATTTGTAAATTGAGGGGAAATGTTATGGACACAGGGACTGTTGGGTGTCGTCATACAGAACAGCCTTTTATGTTTTAGTAGCTTCTAGCCTTCGTTGCGCTGCAATTTTCACTATCTTCAGACAGGCCGATAGGTCTTAAAATCCAACATAACAGAAGGGCAAACAGATGGATAAAGGATATAGAATGTTCTTGGTCAAACTGTTTTTGTAGCTTTTCAAGATAATGCCTACTTTTATCACCTTGCTCTCACATTTTGTGAAATTAGCAATATTTTAGGTTGGGTATGTACCAATAGATTTGGCAACTCTGACCCTCCAGATTTCACTGAATTTCAATTTTCAACAGTTTTAGTCAATATGGACAATTGTGAAAAAAGCTAAGGATACACTCAAAGAGAGAAACAGGTGTCTGTCTTTAGGATGACTTATCAGTGTTACAACATACCCTTCCTTAATTAATTGATGCCTAATTTATACATACAATATAACTAACATACGATATAACATGACAGAAAATATAATTAAAATATGTAAAATAATTCATACTTATGGTAAATGGACTTTATACTAGTTTTTATTTTATTTATTATTATTTATTAGATTTGTATGCCGCCCCTCTCCGTAGACTCGCGACGGCTTACAGCAATGATAAAAACAATATATAATGACAAATCTAATAGTTAGACTGTAAAATAACAATAATACATTTAAAAAGTAAAAAACAAGAAACCCCAATATATAAAAAGCATACATACAGTCATATCATAGTTTGTTGTGTTTGGATCATTTTGAGGGGTTGGGGGGGATGTAGGTGGAGGGAGTAGTCAATTAAAGTATTACTTGTCATAAAATGGCCAATGTCTTAGAATTCTGAATGCTTCATATATTTAATATTAGCTCTGTGCTAATATTTAAAATATATTGTAACAATGAAGATAAAATAAATACGCCAAAAATGTTTAAAGAAATTCTGAAGCGACTTGAGAATAACGTAGGAAAATAAATCTTTTTGCAGAGTAAGAATGTTTCCAACCTTCAGTAAGAGTTAATAAATCCCTGAATTAATATAATCCCTGTCTTGTCACTCAGAGAGGGTGGTTTCACAAATTGCAAAAGCTAAATTTTGTTTAATCATAATTTGGTAAACAAATCGCAATAACTGGGTCACAAATGGCTCTAAACAAAATAAAGCAACCACATTAATGCTTGATGAAACTTGTGATTAAATTAATTTCGTATAGGAGAATGTTGCTTGTTTATTTAGCAATTTCTTTTGTTGCCTCTCAAAATACGAATTTTGCAAGATGACACATATAAATAATATAAATTAAATTAACTCTTTCTTTTCACACAATGAGCAATACAAACTTAAAATGCCCCAATGGAATTTTATTATTAATATTTATTATTTTACTTATTATAAGCTGCAAGCAAACTATTGGCTGGGGAAGGCTGCTCTACCCACTTACCTGGGAGTAAGTCACAATAAACTCAGTAGAGCCAGTTTTTGTTTAGGCAGGCATAGGCTACTATGGTTAGGACCCTCTTTTGACATGGGGCCAGGCTAGCTTAACCAAGCCAATGTTTTGGAATCACTGACCTGGCCCATAAGTGCCACCTCTGCCGGGCACTCATAGCAAATGGTGTGGAAGGAGACTTTAAGGTGTCATTTGAAGCTTTCACCCAGTTTCAGAGGATGCTTCATCTTGTCTAGCAGCAGGTTTGCCATGCCATTCATGGCTACCGTGGCACCCGCTGAGAACAACAAGAACCCATGCAGCCCCCCTGCCCTGCCTAGCTACCTTTTCTTCTGGGCAGGGGGAGCAGTGTGCAACTGGGAAAACACTCCCCGTCCAGGGAAATCAATTGCGAGGGACTGCACACGTTCCCTGGATCACACATGCTCTCTAGCATTGCTACATTCCCCCAGGGGGGGCGCATCCGACTATCTGAGAAGGACTGATTTAAGCCTTCTGCTGCATGAATCCCAGCGACCAGTTAGGTCCCCCAGAATGGGCCTTCTCCAGGTCCCATCAACTAAACAATGTCATTTAGCGGGACCCAGGGGAAGAGCCTTCTCTGCAGCGGCCCCGACCCTTTGGAACCAACTCCCCCCAGAGATTAGAATTGCCCCCACCCTCCTTGCCTTTTGTAAGCTTCTTAAAACCCACCTCTGCCATCAGGCATGGGGGAACTGAGGTATTCTTTCCCCCTAGGCCTTACAATTTACGCATGGTATGTTTGTATGTATGTTTGGTTTTATAATAAGGTTTTTTTTAGTTGTGTAGTATTGGATTGTTACATGCTGTTTTTATCACTGTTAGCCGCCCCGAGTCTGCGGAGAGGGGCGTCATACAAATCCAATAAATAGACAGATAGATAGATAGATAGATAGATAGATAGATAGATAGATAGATAGATAGATAGATAAACTATATCTTTTTATACATTTCCATATAAGTGAAATCAATGTTTCATTCATTTGACTCCTTAAAGCAGACTATCTTTTCCGTTTTCTTCAGATTTGAATAAAAACAAGAGGAAAGAAATGGCTGCTTTAAAACTCATGTCTATTCCCGGCTCCAACCAACACCTGAGAGCTTGCGCTGGCTCCCACCAACACCTGCACATGCACAGAATCGAAAAAACAGAAATCTTGCACGCACAAGTCCTTGCGAGAGATTCAGCTTCTGCATATGCGCAGAACCTGAACTCCACGTGAGGAGCATGTCCAAATGGGCACAAAAAACTTGCAGATCATCATCTTGTATCCCACCTCTCTTCTAGCTCAGACAAGCTTGGAAATTGGTATAGCTCACGACGGCCAGGAGTGCGTTCCTACCGGTGCGGTCTGGTGTGCAGCTCCGGTAATGGCGCACTGATTTCATAATTTGGGCATGACGGCTCCGGTGCTGTCTTTGAGGGTCCGTGCATGCCGCCATTTTTTTTCTTATTTTTGGTGATTGTGTCTGAGCATGCACAGAAGGAAAATTGTCTCTCTGCACATGCATGGAAGCAAAATTTGTGCTAGGAGACGTGTGTGCGTAACCTTGTGATGCTCCTGCAGTGCAGTGCTAGGACGGTAAGAGGAATCTGCCTCTGGAGATGGCCTATATTCCACTTGATTAAAGTTAACTTTGAAATAAACGTATATATGACCGATTTGGCCTTAATAAGATTGACTTCATTTCCTTGCAACTGCAAACTCACTTTATTGAACTTTGCAAACATTTTTGATAAATAAGCAATTTATTTCTCATCTCTTCGAGTTCATCTCTGAACAAAGGACAATTCTTGTCCTGAAAAAAGTCCACAACAGTGTTAAAAAGATTATAAAAGTGTCTCACATAGTTGCTTTTTGATAGCCAATGAATATGAAGCCGCAAACGATCAAAATCTTTACCATTCTCAATACAGAGCTGACAGAATAGTGAATCATTGAGAGCATGTACTTTAATTTTCTTCACTGTAGTAATGACAGTGTATATGACTTGTGTAAGTGATCACTGAGGTTTTTTGCAACCAGATGTTGGCAATGAATGACACAGTGAATGGTAAAGACATTTGGCACTGCTTTTTTTCAAGTACACACAGTAGCGACCAGTAATTGATGATGCTTCATCAGTTTCACAAGCAAGTATATTGATACCTTGTCTTACAAACTTAATTGGTTCCGGGACGAGGTTCTTAAGGTGAAAGGTTTGTAAGACGAAACAATGTTTCCCATAGGAATAAATGGAAAAGCGATTAATGCGTGCAAGCCCAAAATTAACCCCTTTTGCCAGTCGAAGCATCCGTTTTTGCACTGCTGGTATTCCCCTGAGGCTCCCCTCCATAGAAAACCCCAGCTCCGGACCTCTGTGTTTTTGCGATGCTGTGATTTCACTGAGGCTCCCCTCGCTGGGAAACCCCACCTCTGGACTTCCGTTGCCAGCATCACAAAAACTTCCCCTGCTGGGATTCCCTTGCAGCATCACAAAAACACGGAAGTCCGGAGATGGGGTTTCCCATGGAGGGGAGCCTCAGGGGAATCCCAGCAGCGCAAAAACGGGTGCTTCGCTGGCAACGGAAGTCTGGAGGCGGGGCATCCCAGCGGTGGCGGTGGGTTTGTAAGGTGAAAATAGTTTGTAAGAAGAGGCAAAAAAATCTTAAACCCCGGGTTTGTATCTCGAAAAGTTTGTATGACGAGGCGTTTGTAAGATGAGGCATCACTGTATATTGATAAGTGGAATTTTCTTGTCTTTGAAAAACTCCTCAGCAACATGAAATATTGACTTCCCTTTAAGTATCTGTTTTTAGTTGCCCCACAAATAATTCTTGAGGAAAGCTTTCATCTTTAATAAAACACATATAAGCAAGAAGCAAAGATACAATGCCCAGTACAGTTGATTCATCCAGCTATAATGCAAAGTCTGTTGTCCTTAGTATGCTGCACAATATATTGTCCACATTCTCAGCCATTTCATCTATGCGTCTTTGCAATGAATTGTTGCCGAGAGGAATTGTCTTCATTCTATCTTGTGGTAATTTACGCAAAACAGTACTCAGAACCTCACTAATGGCTGGTAGGATGAGTTCTTCACCAATAGTATGTGGCTTTCCAAACTTAGCAATCAGCAAGGAAATGTTATATGATATTATATGTACGCAAACCATCAGTGTTTTATTGGGAAGCATTGTAAAACATGCATGGCAGTATTGGGCGCTTTTGAAATTTGTCACAAAGTGATTTTAAAAAGTTAGGTTTTTGTCTGCGCTGTCAGGATGTGCCTTCTTCAAATGTTCATTCAGTCTGGAAGGCTTTATTATAGGAAAATACTTTTTCATATAGTAAGCACCGTGGCAGCTGATCGTTTTATGATGCTGATATAAATCCATATTTCCGATATTCCACACTATATTGTCTACATTTGCATTTTCTGCTTCTGCCATTTCTGTTCTGAAAATCAGAACACTGACAATATGTGTATGTTTACATCTGATTTGAAAAGAGTTACAGTTGCAAGGGGAGGCAGTAATATAAATTATATTTTTTAATTGTTTAAAAATAGGGAAAGCTTGCCGAGGCAGGCAAAATACAAATCCAATAAACAAACAAACAAACAAACAAACAAACAAACAAACAAACAAACAAACAAAATAGAACAGCACGCACAAGGCTTAGTGTGGCTGCCAGTGTATGGTACCTGCAGGCTAAGGAGGTATGGAACCAGAACCGGAAGTTCTCAGCTGACTGGCAGTCAACAGAGCCCCAGGCAGCACCTTGTGATGGCCCACCTCTAGCACTTCTCTGCTACCCTCATTGGCTCTTAGCACACCCTGCCACCCCCCTTGTCTCTTATCACCCCACTAAGTCATCCCACCGCCTTCCAGCGGCGGTACCACCCACTTTGGGAACCAGTGATTTAACTAGAATCTAATGTAAAATAAATTCCATTAAAGAAATCTTAAGACCTGGAATTTTTTTAGAATACCAGAAATGAATTGAACATGCAGTCCATCCAAACAAAAGTTCTAAATACAATATATCAAAGTTTCATCATTTCCACAATGTTATTCAAAATGGAATGGAAGTAATTTTGTTGCTGCTGAGATATTTGTATTACTTAGTCATAGGCAATCTCGTTTTTCAGAGTACTATATTTTATTCTTCTCTTTCAAAAGCTTCATAATTCTTGCTTCTGTAAACAAAGAAGAAAAAAATAATAGTTTTATCATTGCATTGTTTTATAGTTCAAAAGGAATTTGGTAAGAATTATACTGCAACTTTTAATTCACTAGTACTTTTTTAAAAATAGTAACAATACCTGTAATTAATGCCATATGTGATAAATATTTTCGCAATGCTTAAATATAACTATTTTTCTCCTTTGGTTCAATTGTGTCTGATTTCCTAGATATCTTCTTGGCAAAAAAATTCAGGAGTGATTTGTTATTTCTCTAGAAGTGAAAGAAAATGACTAGTGTCCCACAGCTGGCGTTTACCAAAAGTGAGACTAGAACTCACAGTCTCCTGATTTCTAGTCCGATACATTAATAACTACACCAGACTGGCTCTCTATAACTAGTATTAGTTGCAAGCCATTTAAAATAACAGACTGAGGTAGAAATTCATTACTGACCAATTATATGCAGGAAATATAAAAGTTTTTATTGTGAATATGAACATTTTGAAGAATTTGGATTGGTGATGGTGTCCTGTAGAGGCCAAGTTATAAATATGGCCCGAACATGTGATGGTTCCCATCTCATGTAATTGGACACTGTAATTTCGACAGATGTTTTCCATAAGTCAACAGACTTGAGAGTTTTCATTCCAATCTTTAAAATGAAGTGTGTTTATGAATTGGATTTCTTCCTAATAATACATTATATAGAATAGAATAGAACATATAAAAATAGTTGCAAGAATTGTGTATTTCTAGTTTAATGAAAAGAAGGACTAGAGGAGACATGATAGCAGTGTTCCAATATTTCAGAGATTGTCACAAAAAAGAAGGAGTCAACCTATTATCCAAGGCCCCTGAGGGT